>NW_017728932.1:6395099-6418962 GCF_001723895.1 Crocodylus porosus | reverse complement strand
CCCCAATATATGCATATTTATATTCGCGCACCCCATCAGTAAAAAATTTGTGAGCACGCACCCCCAATATATGCATATTTATATTCGCGCACCCCTATCAGTAAAAAATTTGTGAGCACGCACCCCCAATATACGTATATTTAGATAAATAGAAATAGAAGTTCTAATGTTTTCTTCCTGCACCCCAATGGATTGCCTTGCACGCACCCCACTTTGGAGACCACTGCTCTAGACTACTAATACTCTTACAATAGTACAAAAATAGCTCAATCAGGTGTCAATGCCCCCACTGGTCCAGGCACTGCAGAGACATAAATAACTATAAATGGCAGGCAGGACACAACAAGCTGATGACAGACAAAAAAAGTAGAATGAAGTGTGTGAAAGGAGGAGGAGTAGAGGGCTTAATCTGACTTCAGCTGAGCTGTGTTTGATGCTCAGTACCTGACCCGGGTATTGTTGCAAAGCAATACTATACAGCTTCAACCACATATCAAAAAATCTCTCTCCTGTATGCATGTGTGCGCACTTTATACCTACCACTCAGTCTTTCATCAGTGGCACTCAGTGCTCTTTCTAATTATATAAACCCCCTAATACTCCTGTGAGCTCTAGCTATGCCCATTTTATAAGTGGGCTAACTAAGGCATGATGCTTGCTCGAGGTCACACAGCACGTGACTGGGAACTGAGCGGGAAGGTTAATTCTCATCTCCTGCAGTACCATGTTGGACTGCCTTCATTTTCCTGCATTCAAAATTAGATGGTCTTTATTAAATATGCATGCACATTGGGGCATTTTAATTCATATGGATTAAAAAAAAAAAAGGAAGCGCTTATTGGCAACCAATGGCTACAAATCATCTCAGATGGTTTTGCACACTGTACATAAGAGTAAAGACCAAGAAAGAGATCACATTAAGGGCATTTCCAGGTATACAACCAGGTTGGAGAAGGAAGGGAGGAACAGGCCATACAAAGTAAGCTACACACCATAGTGAAGTGGTTAAACTGCTTGAGACCACTTTTCTACATTTGAGAGCCTCAGCTCAAGTGTTTTCACTAAGCTTTACATGTCTGACAACCTCGCAGGGCAGCACAGGTATCAGCAGTGCTTCTTCAGAGCACTTAAAAAGGAAAAAAAAGTACACACACACACACAATATATATCTATATAAAAAGTGTGTGCGTGCCTATAGGCACACACGCCTATAAAGTGAGGCCCATGACACAACAAACAGTCTAACCCCTTGAATGTCAAAATCCGTGTATGCCAGGCAGTCCAATTAAAGTGACAATTTTAGCAGCCTGCTTCTCTCCAGGCTGCCCTTCCTCCTGCTTTACCCTCGGCGTCCGGCAGTAATTGCACGCCACAGTTACAAACACTAGTTTACTGTAGTTATTCCTCCTCCCCTCCCAACCCAAAAGCCTCTAACTGGGGAAAAAAAAAAAAAAAAAAAAAAAAAAAAAAATCAACGGAGAGGGTTAATCCAATTCCCGCGCTACTCTAAAAGAAGAGCCCCAAAGAAAGCATGAAAAATCCTAAATTGGCTAGCAGAGCCGAGCCCCCTGATTAAGAGAATTTCACTTTAGCTTTTCAAATTGGATGCAGCTTGCTGCTCAAATCTCCCTCATTCACACATTCTTTCCAAAATAATAAAAAGCAGACAGGGCTAATAAATAGCATCAGTCAAGGGGAGAAAAAGCATTGAAAACCCTTTTATCCCAAAGGTTCAGAGTCATTTGGATAGGACATGCTTCACTGTAAGGCGATGCCTTGAACTTTCCTAGCCCATCAATTGTGAGATAGCTATTATGAAACATATTACAAGCTTCAATTAGACAAGACCACAAGCACCTAACACAGCTTGCTGGGTACCCTCAGTTACCAGCGGGCGCAATGGAAGTTGAATGCTTAGCTCTTGGCAGCATCGAGTAAGTGTCACTTGGGCAAATGGACCCTGGGCTACATAATATTAGTTCTTGTCCTGTAATAAGTATGTTGGGCAGGGCTCTCACTGGCACGACCTATAGTGCGAATGCACATATGCTGACATACTAGGATAGGTTTAGGCTATATTATGACAGTAGAACTACATTTAGGGTACAGGTACACTACTAGCTATCATGGGATTAAATGGCAAATATAATTTGTTCCCTGGTTATCTGCCAGTGTGCGCTCACTTCTTCCGTGTGTGTACACATGAAATCTAACCTCTTTAAGTTCATGGCAACTAATTCACATGCTCATTTTATTTATATATATATATAAAAAATGGTTATGTTAGGGTTCACAAGTCAATTAATTAGCTGGTCAAATATTGTCAATTAACTGCATATTTTTGACAGGTCAAAGTTTATAGCAATTTTACCAAAAAAACCCCTACTTTTTGTAGTTTTATTAATTAAAAGATTTTTTTTTTTTTTTACATGTTTCCGAATGGAAAATTTGTGTTTTTTCTGTGTATTATATTGACCTTCTGGCAATTTTTGGACAATTGACCAAAATGTATTTGACCGGTCAAATATCCAACCCTAATAAAAATAACTATCTAGATAAAATGCTCCACCCTCACTCTTGGCTGGTAACACTTTTATTCAATGCAGGTCTTGACCTCTTCTCTTTTAACTGAAGACTGACATCATCCTCTTTCATTCTACAGTAACACATGATGTTTTCTTTGATTTTAAATAAGAGCAGACAAAGATAAGATTGGTTTGGCAGGCAAAGCTCCCAGAAACTACTGCCCGAGTAAGAAGCCACTGCTTTTTGCGGGAGCTCTGCCTAAAAAGGGTACAGGGAAGAGTCCTCAGACACTTAAGAAAACGTAATCTTGTTTATTTCTGAATATCCATTTCTCAGATGATTTAACGTACAATGTCAAAGTGAACTCCACATTTGTAGATGACAGAGTGCAAGAGGCATCACACAAGAGACCGCTCCCCGCGATACCACCTCAGAATAAGAGATTGCTTTCTCCTTGCTACTTGGATGAAACAAGCCAGCAGCATAACCAGATTTCTTCAAAACACACTACTTCTCACCACCAGTTGCAATACGTAGATCTGCAACATTTTAAGCAGATGAGTAAAAAAGGGTGACTACTTAGTAGCATCTGTAGGAAGCATGAAAGGTAACGAAGGGCCAGAAAAAACCCTACCAAGTAGGTAAGAAAACACACTGAAGTTAAAACAGGGTAACTAATACCGATATGTACTCCAGAATAAAGTGTAACCCATAGTAAAGAGCAGACATATGGCTAGCTTTCTCCAAGCCACCTGCCCCAATAGGAGCCACTGTAGTACCTGGCCACTAGGCGGGAAGGAAGACAGTTTGTGAAGAGCAACGAGCTATCCTGGGATGCTAATGACGTGGGGGGTGGGGATCAAGGACGTGACACTGAAGTTAAAAACTTCTCCATACAGTAAAGCAAACCTACGTTTTTCAAGAGTTAACTTTACCCGGATATACTATGCACTGCATGGCAATTCCACTTGGAAAATAAAGTTAACTTACCATATAGTAGAGACATAGTTAGCCATGTTGGTCTGAAGTCAGGCAGAAGGCAGGGTAGATTTGCACCTTGCAGGGAAACCAGGAAAGTCACCCCCATTTAAATTACCAGAACAAGAGGTGGGCAGTGATGTCGAAACAGGCTCTTCTTCTGGCTCAGCACCCATTTGGTACGGAAGACCACCTCATCAAGCAACTTATCATACGACCAACCCTGTGGGGTCAAGGTCAAGACTGGGGCCAGGATCTTGGGGCGCTGACAGCATGGGGCTGGGGCAGAGCTATGATCCACTGCCTGCATGCCCATGCCCGCAGGATCCAAGTTCATCATATGGGCTTGCAGGCAGGTGGTAGCTCTGCCGCAAGATCTCAGGGTCTCTCCTGCCACCCACTTATCTCCCTCCCAGCTGTGGCCCCATCCCACCCGCATGACCAGCCCATGGAGGTCCCACCCCCAGCAGTGCATGCGGCTGGGGTGCCTGGGTCCAAGGAGGGGTGCCAGAAAAAGCCACAGGGGCTGCTGGGAAATGGAGTCCGCTGCAGGCCAAACTCTGCCCACCCCTTCCTCAGTATAGCTGTCCCATTTCCATCTATAAAATGAGGAAGGGAATGAAATCCAGGCAACAATGGTGAAAAGCTTACTTTCCAAAGCACTTTGAAAGCCTCAAATGTTAGGTTTTATTTAAGGGCAAAGTTGTTCTACTTATTTCCCAGCAAAGGTGAAGCATTTACTTAGTGTATGTGCATGGGCAAGGCTGGAAAATAGGACTGAGAGCACCAAATGGTTGCTGCATACTAAAGAGAGTGGCAGGAGGAAGAAAAGGAAAGAAAAAGGAATTAAACAACTGCGGTGTGGCCTAAGGACTTTGGCTGTTACTTGGCCACATGATTGCAGAGTAGGGTAACTTTATCCAGTCTACAAACCACCGGGCAAATGGCCTGAACCTTTTTATAATCAGGCCCTCCACTTTCACTTTATCTCCAACAAACTAAGAAAAACGACGTCAAACTCTGGCTCTGAAAAGGCTCCAAGTTCAGGTTTCGCCTCTTAACCCCCTTTTGCAGCTGGCCCCCATGCCTGTAAATGAGATGACCCAACACCCTAGATCTAAGCCACGGGGGAAAACCACATAACTGGAAACCAACCCTCCAGTTCAAGCCTCCTAAACACTTGCACCGCATGAAGTCTTTTGATAACGTCTCAACCCCTCCACTCCCCAAAAGGATAATGAAAGCAAAAATTCTTCTCCGTTGCCTGATCATTCCCTTCCTTTGGTCTGTTCAGACTCCACCCAATACAGTGAGGAAATGGAAAAAGCAGGAGAGCTGGCTTTAATCAATGGGAAAACCAGAGCATGTTGAGACACGCTATTCAAATAGGCTTCTGCACTGCAGAGGCTTCCCTGAACTCCAATCAGCCTCTCCGAAATCTGTGAAATTGGGCTATCAACCTCATGAGAACAGGATTTCCCATGAGACCTGCTACTTCTACTATGCTATATGCTAGAAATATTGCAGGAACAGCCCCTTGGAAGATTTTGACACTTCTACTTCCCAGGTGGAAACCTCAAATGCAGACGCACAGAAAGAGAAGGGGAAAGTGGGGGTGGAGCAGGGCTGAACTCCATCAAACCTCGAGGAAGGCTTGAGTTTCTCTTAAAGCCTTTTGGTAGGGGGGCAAGGGAAAGGCATCTAATTATATCCAAATTGTTTTGCCCTTCCCTCATTTGGTTCAGATCACCAGCAGGTTTGAGTGTCAGTACCTGCAGTGTTTCCAAGACCAGTCTCGGTTAATTGTGGTCCCCATATACATACCCCTGGATCTAACTTGACACAATGCTGTATAATTGGCAGCTCAGGAGAAAGGAGAGAGACAGGCTTGGAATGTGAATTACCTCTCACACCTAAGACAGGAAGATCCTCAGAGACAGAGGTTGAAGTCACTGGCAGGGAGCTTGCCCTGTGCCTGTCGACACAGTGGCAGGTTTGCAGATAAAATGACGACTTAATTCTCCAGCAGTGCCAGTCTTAGCACAAATACTCCCTGCCAGGGAGCAGAAGGACAAAATAAAAGCAGGGAGGGAGGGAGGAACTGTAAATAAAAGCAGAGCAGAGGAGTTTAAACTTGGACGGAAAAAAGAAATCACAAATGCTCCGAGCCCAGCAGGTGCACCCAGCTCGGGGTACGGCTGTTTATTTGTGTTGGTTGTCAAACGGAAAAATAAAAGGGACTTTTCTCTTTGAAATCAATATTTATCTTAGAGGTAAGCTCAGCGTTGCACTCAAAACAAGTTCCAGCCTCCAGCTGTAGACAGAGGGGTCAGATCAGTATACACAGCAGCCATTCTCTCGCATGGCTTTGGTGCAAGGGGTGGGTTTGCTAAATAGCACCAGTAAGCCTTATCTAAAAAAAGGAAGAAGAAGAGGGGAATGATTTCACTTTGGGATGTTCTTTTTAAGTGCAAAACCAATTAACACAGTCCCCAGCAGGACACCCCAAGTGTCATCATCAGCTTTATGTTGCGTCTTGTATCAGCAGCTTTTCCCACACCCTGGGTTCTCTCAGAAAAAAATATCCGAGTCCCTTTTCCGGTGGGTTTCTTGTCTTTTCACCCCTTGCAATAAACTTTGACTGACGTGCCCTTCCTTTGACCAAAAGGAAATTCAGCAACTCTAGGGTGAAGCCTTATGCGGTGCTCACCGAGCAGCGCTTGCGTGGTTCCCTCGTGCCGCACACATGCGAGCAAAAGACCAGTCCACGAAAGCTCCCGTGTGCACTGTGGTCACTTGACTTGACTTTTCTTGGCTGTTCAAAATGCCCAGCTTTATTTCCTTGGGACACAAACTGCCTTTATAACCAATATTCACAGCAACCGGTTCCCGAATCTAAACCAAAGTATAGCACGCTCTAGCCCACTGCCTATAGACTCCCACACCAGTCTCATCACCACCATAGTATCCCAGCACCTTCAAGCAGTGCATTAAGTGATGCAGTGGATATATGTGCTAATGTGAATAACATCTGTGGGTCAAACCCTTGCTTCTGTGAGAAGCAGACATTAGCTATGTGATGGGTTTGCCCTACTGCCTCAGCCAAGCAAACAATTATGCCTGATTTTCTACTTCAGGAACTTACTAGCAGCAGATGCTTCTTGGGTTTCTTGGTCCTGGATTTATAGCAACCAACATTATTTTGCAAAACTACACACAAATGCAGTAACTGGTCTCTAGAATAACGTGCACAGTGTGTCAACCTTTACTTGAACATGACCTCCCGCCTTCACTCCCTACTCCCAAATATTAGGCAGTGTAAAAGAGTGCAGCCTCTGTGTAAATCAGATGCAAGGACCTGAAGCTACCATGGTACTGTAGCTTAAACCAAGGGTCTGCCAGACATGGCCCCAGGCTTCATCTAGTCCATCTAGCGCTTTTAAACAGCCCGTAATTTAATCATACCAGGCAGAATTCATGCTCTCCTTTAAAATTAAGCATGCTTGACTTTCTTGGACACAGTGATAAATCTTTAGGTACGAACAGAGTGTAAACTGAAGTCGTATTTGCCCGAGCACGCAGACATCCTGAAAGACTCTCGGTGGTGTGTTCCTCACTGACTTCACTGTTGTATCAGCACTGAAGCCCCGCACCTCAGTGCAATGTTAACTCTCTCCATGTCTCCGTTTTGCAGATGAAGCAGAGAAGAGTATGAGACCGATGCCTCAGGGTGGGGGGGATGGGGAAGGCGATAATAGGAGTTGCTGGGAGGGGAGGGAAGGAAAACACAGAAGGAGAGAACAGAAGGAAGAGGAGAGAAAAAGGAATTGGCAGGAGCAGCAACCAAAGAGGAAGTACATTTTCTTACTGAATGTGACAAAATAGGTACCAAATTACATTTAATGTAGTTATTACACTGAGGCCAGGCTCTCCCATTCATCTCTGTGAAAGCCCCCCATTTACATTAGCAGCCGATGCAAACTGAGGAGATTAGGGAATCCTGAATACTCAGCCCATAGGCCATAACTACCCATGGAACAGTTTTGCACCTTTAATTTAGACATCTGTGGCTAAATCCTCTCAACTCCTTCCCATTAGGGGTGGAGTGTGGGATGGGAATATCCTACTCTGCACTGAGCTCCTGTGTGCAACATCAAGAGGCACACGTTTTCACCGAGGCTATAGTATTTCAAGGTTTGGGCCTGTGACTGCGCCACTCAAAGGACCAGTCACCATTGACTTGGTAGCAGATAAACACCATTTTAGCCTATAAGCCCGATTTTCAAAAGTGAATATGGCAGTGGAAGGGCAGTGGCATGAAAAGTCAAAGCGACAGAAACTGAAGTGCCCAAATCTGTTAAAAATGAAACTTCAATAAATTCTGCCTATGGTTTTCAATTAAATGTCATCCAAAAGGTAGAGAAACCCTTGGGGACTTGCGGTTTCAAATGGCCAGCTTGTACCCGTGCTGCCCAGTAAAAGTGGACTTCTTACCATAGGTGTCATTGCACCATCACAAAGAAATCAAGATAACTACTTCTCAGGCTGCCTCTGCCAGGGAGAGCATTCAAAACAGCAACATTGGGAAACCCATATCCTAAACCGGAGGAAAAGCCACCACTAATCGCTGAACAGCACACTACATTTCTGCTCCATTGCCATTAATATTTATTATCACTGACACTATCCCGAGCCATCGTTTGCTTCCATCAACCAGCTCTACCCGACTTTTAAAAACTCAAATAAATTCCATAAAATGCAAGAGCAATTAACCTTGTGGGACTAGAAAATAAGTTCCTTGTCAAGTTGTTCTGCTGATGGATGCAGGTCATCTCTCGCTCACCAGCTGACTTGCTTCTGTTATAATGAAGCCCTCCAGAGAGGCCTGTTACCAAGTGACTTTTCTGATTATCCACCAGTTGCTGAACACATCCTGAACTGGACAGCTAATAAATTACATCCTGAGCAGAGCATGTTTGTCACCAGCTCGGAGGGATTCAGTTGTTTGCTTTAGGAATAATTAATCAACAGCATTAAGAGAAGGATGCAATTTGATGAAGTGCCTAAGAAACATGCAAAGGAAAGCTAAGGACAGGCGTACATCATCAAACCTTGTCATAAACTCGCTCGTATGTTAAATACATTTGACACCAATGCCCCCAAATCCCTCCTGACCCTTTCAATTTCCCCATCCCTTTTGGATGCATGCACTGTCCTAAAAGACATTAGCTTGTTTTTTCTTTGGGTTGCAAAAAGATACGAGCCCATCCACGGGGGCTCAAGTGGCCCGTAGAGCACTCCTAAGCGCTTCTGTCATGCCGAGGAAGCTCCTGTCACTGTCCAAGCTGTAACGCTTCCCGGAGCTCAGTCCCCGACTTCTTGCATTGAGAGGGTTTTCCTCGGCACTTAAATATCAAGAAATGTAGCCACCGAGCACTTCACTGCACCCAACTACAGAGGACCCTCTTGTGCAAGTTCAGCCATATTTCAGTAGTGGAGAAAACGGCATGCCGGGGAGAGCAAGGACCCAAGGGCCAGAGCCGGTTTTAGGGGCAGGCAAATGGGGAGGTTGCCTGGGGCCGCCAAATCTAAACTGCCAAATTTTGCAACATGCACTGTATAAAAACCGGGGAACAAAAAAAAAAAAATAGCATGATTTCTGCCCAGATTTGGCATGCTAGGCCAGTCAAATCGAACCCATGTTTCTGGCAGGGATCATGGCAGGGAGGGGAGGAGTGTCCCAGGTAGACTCTCAGTTTTATGAAGCAAATGCCGCAAAGCCGTTAGAGAACCACTACAATAATTCAGAGTTATTCAGTATTCAGAGCCACACAGGCATTGCAACCACAAGCACTTATTTAATTGGAAGAGAAAAAAAAGATCTAATTGAGATGCAACCAAAATTGCAGCCAATACAACATAAGCAATAATATATGCATTTAAGAAAATGTGCTGGCTGCTAAGGTGTGTGCCTGCGGTGGGGGAGAGAACAAGGATAAACCGTAAGACGGGCGCTCCACTAAGCTCAGCAATAATGCTGAATATATTTATTAAATGCAATCAAATTTTACAAGGCACTGAAGTGATAACTCTGAAGTAGTGGAAAGTGCAAGTGGCAATAAATATCTTGTAAACACAGAGGTCACAGGCCCAAGTGCTTATGAGCGTGGGAAAAATTTATTACTGTAAGCAGCATGCTTCGCTACTTTGGAGTTATTCTTTCCCTACTTCTTCATCTTCTTTTTTTTTTTTTTTTTTTTTTGGAGGGGGAGGAAAGATGGGGACATTATTATTCAATTATTTGCAGTAAATCAGAAGCAGCCACAATTCATGGGAAATTCCAGGCAATCAGTATGCCAAAAAACTGAAGCCTCAATCAGTTCCATTTTGAACATAATCGCAGACAGATAACACTATGTTTTAACGAGCTGAGTCTGACACATGGATCAAGTTTATAGCCACTTTTATTTATTGAGTAGATTAAGAGATTGCAAGCATCCTGTGAATGCACAAATGCTCACATGGTGCATGGAGCTGCACATAATCAATCAACGTGTGCCGAGGAATAAGATAAGGTGAATACATCCAAAGGGCTATGACATTTTAAGTTTATTATGCACAGTGACAATGCCTTGAACCGACACTCTTCACCCCTTGATCACAAAGCATTTGGCAAAAGATGGGCAGACCATCGACATTCCCACCATAGAGACAGAGAAGTTGAAGCAAAGAGGTGCAAAGGGGTGCCCAAGGATCTCATAAGAAGTCAGTGCAAGCGCAGGAATTAAAATCCAGAGGCCCTTGTACAAGTGAGGAAATTGCCCCTTTTCGTGGTTTAATTGCCCTTTTTCACAATTTAATCGCACAACAGTGTACACATTTGGCGGCATGTCACGATCAAATTTTGTAACAGCATACGTGTTCGGCAGCATATTTCTATTTAAGAGACCTTTTGATGTAGTTAACAAAAACTCATCCCGTGTATTTTTAGTTTGCTACCTAACAAATGACAGTGATATTCTTCACCTGTCTAAGGGCCGCAGGTCCACTGACACAGCTTTCCCTCAAAGCATTAGATCATATTTTCCTTACACAGGCCTAACCCCACTCTTACTGTCCTTTTTTTCCACCCCCCCCCATTCAAAACACCCCCAAAGCCTGTTTCTGCATTAAGTGGCGCATACTCGCTGCTTAATTTTAATCTCAGGCAGTGTTTGGTGAATCAAAGCCAAAGCCAACTAAGCTGCACATTATTATGGTTTGCTGCAATCTTTGCCCAATCAGGCTGCTTTATGCAATCTGTCCATCAACTGAATCCCACGGACCCTGTGCAGTATCACACATAGCTGGTGACAGCTTATTCCACCGCTTAAAAATTCCAGGCAGAGCTTCTCGTTCGGCAGCCATCTAACCCTCCCTGAGCCTCTTCCGACTGGCCAGAGGATCAGAAAACACATTATAATTAACAGAAATATAATCCCACAGTCCTCGTCAGTCAGGGTTTGCATATATATCAGGAATGATCAGTGGAAAAGAACGATGACTGCTCCTTATACAAACCTGGCACCGTACAAGGGAAAGCTTTCAAGTGCAGCAGGTGGGGAGGTGAACACAGACCCTGGGATTTTCTTTGGGGAGGGAGAAAGAGGGGAGCATCTATATGGCTCTTTCCAAAAACTAAACTGCCAAACATACAGTTGAGAAGCCACACCGCAGATATAGCCTGACTAAGGGCCTGGCTGCAAATGCGTACCCATCACATCAGGGTGTTGTTTCATTTTGTTTGTATTTTGCAGGGGCTGCGAGGTTCGACACTGTACACAGCGACCGTTTGATACTATAAGCACATGGATTCCATCATTATCAAAGACAGGGTAGGAGGAATAATTTGAGGGGAAAAGGGATTTTAATTGGAGGTTGCACAGGGAGGTTTTCTTCAGGGTTGTGGAGCTCGGGTATTTTGCTAAACCACTTGGCAAGAAAGAAACATGCACAGAAGTTCCCCAGGGAAATCAGTGCAGCCTGGGCAGCCCCCCACAGATTTTTCTCATTAGCAGGCTCTCTCCAAAACACACAGTTGCCAACAGTTCGGGCTCAGCTGAGCCAATCCCTGGGTTTTTAAGAATGGTGTGGGTAAAATTAGGACAAAGTGCTTGGCGGGGGGAGGAGAGGTATTCTATTTGCAGGATTATTTTGCAGACGGGACCCTGGGAAGCCAGAGGGGCATGTGCACATAGGATATTTGGGACTCCTACCTCTATGGACCTTGACCAGCTGTTGCATCACATGCAGGGTGCATCCCATCATGGTCTGGTAGTTGGGAGGGGTGGAGGGGACATGGGGGAAACAGGAAATGCAAGAACTTTTGAGACAGGGGCAAGGAAAAGAACTAACCTATAGGATTTACTTCTTGCAGACAGGGCATGCACAAGAGGGCACCCACGAACACCATCATGAGGCAGTGGTGGTGGGCCTCTAGCGATGGAAGCGGGTAGGGGAAGAGACTTCCTTTCTCCAGCTCCACAGCTTAACCCCCTGTTCCATAAAGCAAGCAGAAGTGCAACTATTTTCATTAAAATCACTGACAGTTTTCACAGGAGCGTCATGCATGGATCTCAGAGCATTTTTATAAAAGAAACCCTGGCGCATGGTTACCCCCACTTAACTCGCACTGGGAAAGCGAGGCACAGAGATAAAGGGGCAGAGAGAGGACAGCCGCCTGGCTTACATAATGGGCAGCTGAATGACGGCAAGAAACAGAACACAAGTTTCCTGACTCCCAGTCACGAGTCCTAGCCACCGGATCAGCAAAAACACATCCTCGTGACTATAGATGTGGCAGCAACACAAGTTTCTCCACACTGCTGTACTCTGTGACCACACACCAAACACCAACATGAGAGCGTGCATTCATGTAATTGCTAGTCGAGCTCTCCGGGGCAGGAACCGGTCACTCATATAATTTTATTGAGTGTCAAGAACGGCGGTGCCACAATCTCGATTATGAGCTCCCCCAACATAAAATGAACAAATCATTTTCCCCCTCAGACTAAGTCTAGCCAGAAAGGTGCCAGCTGTGGCAACGGCCTGTGTGACGTGTATGTCTAGCCTCTCACAACTCAAAGATGTTCCTCCTTCACCTTCAACACTGAATTATGCCACTCCTAGATTTTATTTTATTTTATTTTTTTTAGAAGATAACACAACAAAGTTTCTACTTGGGCAGAACAATTATTAGCAGAAGAGCTAGGAAGTTAGAGCAACACCTCTGCCAAGGAGATGGGACAAGGAGATCCAAGTCCAAAACCTCTGAATCACAAATTCAGATGTGGACCTGATGGCAGATCAGATCAGCACAACTCTCAGTACTTTGTAGGTGCTGAGCGCCTTCAGGTGCTTTTGACATAACCGAGTTGAGGACACGTGGCACTTCTCTGCTGTGGACCAAGCATGTTGTGTAAAAACTATACAATTTCACCGAGAAATCCAGCCCTGGGCAGAGTCAGCAAAAGACCAATGCACCATCTCGTAGAGCCATTTAAACTCTTCTTTGGGAGAGCAAGTGGGCTTAAGGAGCACTGACGTGGCTCTCCGCAACAGGGCAAATACTACAATTACAATCAAAACGTGGAATCGCAACACATTTATTCGTATTAGCCAGGAACACCGCAGTGGCTAATCGCGCATACACGCACCTTACCGGTTTGAACAATGTGGTTTCCTTGAAGCGTAAGAAAAAACAACATGACAAGCTTTGAAGAGCCTTTGGAAAGCAAACCAATGACACTTCACAAATTCTTTTGAATTATTTGCTTCCAGCGCGGGTTCAGCAACTAACAAAAAAAGGGGTGCAAGGCGTGGGGGGTAGAGGTTCTGCCTACAGCCACTATTAACATACGGAGAGCTCGTGTTCAAAAGAAACCTCCAGCAGACAGCGTTCCATCTTCGCGTGATTCTTCTGACTTGATCCATCCCGTCTTTTTTTCATCTTTCCTCATTAAAGAGATTTTGCAAGGAAAAATAAAAAAAGAGAGAAAGAAAAGAGCCAAATGCGGCTAATTATTTTAATGAGCTTCCCCAAAAAGTAAAAATGCAGTGCCTTTCTACTCTGAACATAAGCAAATGTCAACACTGCGTGGGGAGCAGAGGTAGCACAGTATCTCAATACTATATAGTCAGCTCTTATATTTGATTAATGAAGACTCACAGGACTAATTTTATATTGCTTCATTACAAGCCTGGGGCAATTAACATAAAGGTTAGACTACTACATTATTAAAATGTTATTTTTCCTAAACAAAATAATTTGCTTCTTTTTTCTCTCCCCTTTAATGAAAACCCCACTGGATAGATAAAATGAGCTATTATCCTTTTCAGATTCAGAGAGCGAGAGAGAAGAGGAGAGCGAGAAGAAAATGCTACGTTGCATCGAGAACAGAGCTAGACAACTGCCCCATTTCTACAGCACGGTAAAAGCAATGCTTTCTTGCAAAGTTCACGCACACAAGAAGGAAGCGGTCCCTTCTCCGAGGAGGAGAATAAACATGCAGGTGAGCCAGCAACTGGATGGACTGCTATGGGGAGGGAACTGAAGAGGGCAAGCAATGCACCCACATCGCTTGCCAAACTAAATTCATCTTGCTAACTTCTCCAAACGACCAAAGCTAAGAGCACCCATGTGCAACTCTGTGAAAGCAGAGATGCAGGCAATAAAAGGCACAAGATGCTCTCATGGTTTAGGGGTCTGTTAAGAAAACAGAGCTGCTTAAGCAGCTGCAGGTGAATAATGCTTTAAAAGCCTGACACCCAAACAGTCGTGCTGTCCTGTTGATTAAAGCATCAAGACAGGCATCGCTGCACAGCCAATCTGCAAACCATGAGGGCTTTTCAGGTTGCCCATTTCCCCCTGCTCCACACTAGCCACGTGCTCAGCTAACTGGTGGTTCCCAAGTTCACTCTTTCCACTCTGCACAGCCATCAGATCCTGAAACTTTAACGGAGTCTTAATGAATGGAGATCCTGTGAAGAAGAAAATGAGCTACTAAACTAGCCAAGCAAGGTCTACCTTACTCCTGGCTTTACACACGAGACCACTTCTCATGGTAATGACAAGCACCCATCCAAGTTTCGCAGCATGCGGGCACAAAAAGGGTTAAAGCAATAAAAACTCAAAATGCTGGAGCAGCCCCAAACCAGGAAGAGAGAGAGAATTGCAACTGATTTTTCTTGGCAAAAAGAACCTCATTGGAATAGTGGTAGGATTGTGCTTACTCCTCATATATAAGTGCCGAAGTGAGGCTTACTGACACTTTCCTGGCAGGGCACAAGCCTTCCCGTGGCTTGGGACTTCAACTGAACTTTTTGTGGGGCAGAAATATGCAGAAGACATTGCTGCCCAAACAAAGCAGCCGCTGGGACCCCTCCTATCGGGGTGACACTATTCAGCAATAAAATAAGGTGCTACCCGTGGCTGTTCGTGACCTGCGTCAACCTTGGCTGATTGCACAGGAGGCTCCCACCTTTTCAGAGAAATCCCTGCTTTCAGAGACTTTGGGGTTTGGGGCCCTACGTGAGGCAAGATGTGCGGTGTGTGCCAAACAGACTGCACTCATTCTGGATGCCTTTGGGGAACAAAGAAAGGAGGATTTGTTAACCGGGCAAGTTGAAGACAGTTCTCATCTGGGAGAAAGAGGAACCCCTTTTCAGATGATGGATGTTCAGGGAACCACTGCTGGACAGAGGCCAAGAGAGCCGAGCTTTCAGCAGGAGCGGGACGTTGCGTATGCACATCTCCCTGGCATACATGGCAGGGGGGCCAAGTCTTCCTGTTTCACAGAGCTGCCTTTCCCACAGCTGGTAAGCAGAGTCAGCTATTCCTGCAGTTGAGGTAGTTTAGATCCAAGCAGCCTTTGGCTCCCCACGAAAGCAAACAGCCAAAGTGGCTTCGCAGTTTGCATGCCAACCTCACTGAATCTTTGGGGTAAGTGGCCAGGAGCGTGCTGCAACTGGTCGCCCTTCGCCATCATTTGCTGGCTTGCACCACTGATTTTGCAGGGCGACTCAGCTCACCCTTCACCTCGACCAGCCACTATATCTTTGGCCATCCCTTCTATCTCGCCACATTCTTCCCCTCTCCCTCCCCAACCAGCTTTCCTTGGTTAAGGGGATAACACAAGCCAAAGCAATCCATCGCCTGCTTTTTAACAGCAAGAAAAAGTGTTCTAAAGAAAAGTAAAAGAAGTCTTCTTCAGTAACGGCCCTGGAGACAGCTTATTATTATTATCAGCGTCATTGCTACGCGGTTCACTTTAGCACTGCAGAATTTTGCACCCTAACTTCTCTAGCAGCGGTTTCTAGCAGAGGGGCAACTGTCCCTCCATTCACCTGGCCACATCCAGGCCACCCACCAGTTCTGACCTTGTTGCTCCCCGATACATAGAATATTTGATTTCCAGGTGGAAAATGGGCCTAGGCGTATCACGAGTTGCTGTATGAGTGGCCAAACTCAGGAAGCCTTTTATGGGCTTAATTTACATTCATAATTTTATTTAAGTACTAGAAACTTTGCGATTCATTCCTAGTATGGATTATTTTACTGTTACTGTTCATGAATAGTCAGAAACCTGCACTAAGCTCATGCACCTCCTGCTGCTGAGGTTCCTTGCACAAAGAACAAAAGATGAATCCCATTCAATTGTGCCGGCATCATGGCACGCACTTCATGAACCAGCAGCGATGCAAAATACAACGGCTTTGTCTCACTGTGGTGGAAACCGCAGTCAAGCACGTTTGCAAAGATGTTTCAGTCGAACAAGTTTGCAAGAAATGGTCTTGCTCCTGTGCTGTAAATCTACCTGGACGCCTCCATTTGGGAGCACGAGAGCCACAGGTATCAGAGGGCATGTCCCTTATTTTACAGCTGGAGAGCATGGAACGGCGGCTCTTCACCGATAAATCGGAGAACAGGATTCAGGGCTCTCCTCTCCCAGTCCAGCTTCTTATTAGCTGTAGCTAAGGACAAAGCAGCAACCAACAACTCAAGCACGTAGCTCATTCATTAACCAACTTCCATCACCTAAGACATTATAATAATGAAAAGGCACCTTGGCAAAAGAGGATTAACCCATTCATTTAAATTAATGGCACCTACAAAAGCTTTGCCTACACCACGAAAGAATGCACCACATGACCCTCTATCCAACTTTCCTTTTTTTTTGGTCAGTAAAAGGCCTTCTCTGGTTTCACTTTTCAAAACCAAGCGGGAGATGCATTTCCCTTGATCGACATGCCAGCGCTATTTTGTGTTGTACAGCTTCCAATATTTGGTTAAGTGCCTCGAGAGGCTTGGCATGAAGGGCAATATGGAAATGTAGTTTTGATTAACTGATCGGTTCCAACTTCCTCTTTGCAGATTCCTAGTGAAGGGTGAAATTTCAGACCAAATAAAGATGTTCCTTCCTATGAGCTCTTTGGGCCATTCCTTTCCCCCCCGCTTCAGCCTTTATTAAATCATTTGATGGGAACAGCCGGTGGTCTTTTTATGCTTAGGTTTAGAACTCCAAGCATTTTGCAAACATTAGTTAAGCAATGTAACACTCCTGTGACGAAGGGAAGAACTAAGTGATAAAAGGAGTTGACAGGCACAGAGCAAGAAAAATTATGGAAAAGCCTGAAACAAAGCCCAAGTGTCAGTCACCTGCTCTACTGAATAAAATGACTTGGCAAGACATATGTAGAGCTTGTCCAAACACCTCAATTTAGTGTCAGAAATATTGCTACTATTTGCCACAAACCCCATAATTTACCTGCTGCGTGGATAAGGATGAAAACCCCACAGTCTGCTGTTGTGTGGACAAGGATGAGGACCACCCTAGCAAAATCAGTAGGACCCTCCAAGGCTACTAGCTGCAGCAAACGGGTATTCAGGGAAAGTAAAACCACTGTGCCCACCCACGCAAGTATGGTAGACATTTTTCACTCTGCCGGGAAAGGGCTGGTGTCTCATCTCCATGGGCAAGAGCAGGGAGCCATCCCCATTCTCCTCAAGGATGCCAGCTGAAGCTGCTTGAGCATGCATGGTGCCCAGGTGTGGCACCCTATTCATCCTTAACCCAGGCAGTCCCAAAACTACCACGTGGTTTTGAACCTCATGGAAACAAATAGATACTCCCTGGTCCACAGAGCCGGCCTCAGCTGACTGATGAGTCTAGGTGGTGGTTAAGTCATGATAGGGATGAGACCAAGCAACTCAATCCCTACTTCTGAATCCTGAGCCAGTCTAAAGAGGTAAAGGTGTGTTCTCTGTAGCATGCCACCCTAAATAGCCTCATCAGCTACACCACTGCATTCAAAGCGGAAAGTCTTCTTGTAAGCTCTGGATAAATACTAATTTAGGGATCTGCTTTCTCCTCTTAACTCCTGGACTTTAAAAAACACAGAATCACCACGCTGGTCTTTGTCAGGGGATTCTTCAGAAGTGTCCTAATTGCCACGTTAGTTTGTTTAGACAAGACTGCTTTCACGGGATTTTATCTTCAAAATGCAGTGTTGTCAAGTAGCGTTTTTCTCTGCTAATACAACACTCTACTGTAATTGAGACTGTTACAGAAAGGGCTTGGGCATATATTCCCCCAAGATTAAAGGGCTCGGCCCAGCCCCATTTGTTATACCGTGCGGTGGTGTACGCTCCAAAGTCACAATGCAGTATCACCTGGTACTCGTGACAGAACAGTAATGAAAAGGGAATGAAAATGTACTAGTCTTGCAACCCCCACCTTCCTTTGGGCTATACAGCTTTATTACTGTGCCTGTTTTTCCTTCTGCCTAAACTCTCAAGATTAATGAGAACATTGCCATGTTAGAGAAATAATGGCAGCTCTGTCAAACACATTCAGGCCCCTATAGTTCATTGACTGGTTAGGAGTTACACAGATACAAGTGCTTTTTAGAAGGACCCCCTCCCCCCCCCCAAAAAAAACAAAACAAAACAAAAAACCCAACAGTTCACCAAAAGCTAAAGTGCAGCTGCTTCTGCAACAGAACAAAGGAACTGTTTCACGAGTCATTGCAACAGGTCGGGACTGAAAGAAAAGCATCTCTTCATCCACAGGAAACCAACAGAGGAACCTGAAGCTAGGTTGGACGGAGTAAGGAACATTGCCTCTGCAGAAAGTATTCGGGGATCATTAACGAGCAAAGTTTCACTGCTGATCTGTAGGCAAACACCCCCACCCAGCTACTGTTGGCATATTTGCCTAGTTGCTAGTTCAGCACGCAAGTTCTAGTGCTTCACATTTCGGGGGAGATGGCCCCTCTGACATGAAGTGTCATTTAAAGTCCTTTAAAGAGGACTTCAGTAAACCCCACACACTCCCCCTGCGTTAGGGTAACCATCCGTATTCCCTTTTTGCCCACTAAAGGCTACCAAAAAACTCCTTCCTATTTTAACAACCTTTGGATCAGATTCTTTTAAGTGCCAAAATCAAATCTTATTAACCTCCCCTCCCCCACCACCAAAAAAAAATATCACATAGGGAATCTGTGGCAGAGTTGGGATGAGAAAATCTGGTTTCCTTAATCCTTATCTGAGAGTCAAGGCACAAAACCATCCTTCCTTGTCTAAGAAAAAAAGAAGGAAAAAAAAGGTGCCAATTATCTCTGCCAAACCAAGCCCCCACCTATTTCAAAGGAGGTGGCAGAAAACTGGGCAGAGATCCCAAGCTCTGGAGAAGGTGAGCAGGGACACGCAGCTCACAGGCTTCGTCTCATTTTCTTTTAGAAGTGCCTTCCTGTACAAAGTAGGTATGTTGCCCCTGCTTTATCAAAGGGGCAAGAAAACTTGTCAAGGCAGACAGAGGATCCTAAGACAATTAATACATATACATATACCCCCCGCACACACACACACACACACACACACACACACACACTTTAGTTATTTTTCTCCAAGTCACAACACAAATCTAACTGCCAAGCTGACAAGTCCTCCGAACAAGTCAGCAGTTCTGGAGACACGCAGACATTTTTCCTGGCGGGGCAAGCCAAAAAGCCCATAAGACACCACTCCCCCCCCGCCCTCCCCTAACAGGCTCATGCAGTATAGTTCCTTTCTTGATTGTTGTGGTTTATGCACTACCACACCATGAGGAAAAGATGGCTTGTAAATCCAGTTTTAGGTGCAAGCCAAAATTAAAGCAGATTAAAATACTACGGATAGAAAATTAGGGTTGGAAGAGGCCTCCAGTGGTCACGTAGTCCAGTGGTTCTCCACCTTTTTTGTACCAAGACCCATTTGTGAACATCGATGGCCAGTCTCAGCCCAGTGCCCCTCACTCCTGACCCACTGCCCCCAGCCCTCTAGGGTGGGGGGCATGGGGGCCCCAAGCAGCCCCTGGTAGGGGCAGTCTGCAAGGGAAAAGCTGCCGTTTCCCATGTTTTTTCTCCTTTAAAGGAGAATCTATTTTTAAAGTTTGTTGATCCATTTTTTTTTTTAATTTGCTCACAACACTTTCATACATTATTGCGACCTGTTTTTGGGTCACGACCCGTGAGTTGAGACATCCTGATCTAGTCCAACACCCTGCACAAAACCAAACCAAATTATACCTTCCCAGCCAAAGCTTTGTCTACTTGAGTCTCAGGATGGAGCTTCTACCACTTCTCTGGGTAACCTGTTTCAGTGTTTTACGACCCTCCTCATGAGAAAGTTTTTCCTAATAGCTAACCTAACCTAATAGCTAACCCTTGCTGCAGCGCGAGACCATTGCTCCTTGTCCTGTCATCTGCCACCACTGAGAACAGTCCAGCTCCATCCCCTCTGCAACCCCCTTCAGGTACTTGAAGGCTGCTATTAAATCCCCCATCAGTCTTCTCTTCTCCAGACTAAATAAGGCCAGGTCCTCACCGTCTCTTCTGAAGTTATGTGCCCCAAGCTCCTAACCCTTTTTGTTGCCCTCTGCTGGACTCTCTCCAATTTGTCCACACCCCTTCCGTCACGGGGGGCCCAAAACCGGACGCCAGCCTCCAGAAGTGCCATCACCAATGCCAAATAGTGGGGAATCACCACTCCGCTTGATCTCCTGGCAGTGTGGCTCCCACCTTTGAAACTGCCTCCACATCTATTAACATACATTTCCATAACAGGACAGCTCATCTGGGTAGGATTTGATAAATTGGTTGGGAGCAATTTCGCATGCACCATTTATAGGATTAGTTTAATTGAAGGCTGGGGTTCTTCAAGTTGGCACTCCGAAATGGAGGGCTCCAAAAGAACTTACCTGGCCTGAAAGCCTTGGTTTTAATGCCCAAATGCACCCTTTTTTAAATGCTTACCAGTAAAAACACAAGTAAAATCTATTAACATGTTATTTACCCTCACTGGGGTGTTGCCATCAATGTGGTGCCTGCAGTCCTGCTGCTATTTCCTTTTGGATTTCTTTAATGATTAGATAGAAATAATATGGCCTTCAGGAAAAAGCTTGCCTTTCCCCTTGAGAAAAATGCTCAGTTTCTATCCGAGCACTGTATTATTTTCTTGGAACCAGAAGTAACCTCATTAGTGGAGGATTCAGTTTCATAAGAAATAATATAGAGAGACTCAACATTCAAGTATTCAGGCTTTACCCTCATCTTATGCTGGAATTAATTTGATCATATAAAAACAGACCCACATCTCTCATTCCCTGGTTAACTCCTAAGGAGTAACAGATCATTTTGAAATGGCTAGAAAATAGTCATCTCCACATCTGGTTTTACCTCCTTAGACAAGGAGTTCAGCAGTTGGGTTGAATCACGGTGCCCTTCATGCATTTCATTTTATTATATGGGAAAATAATTAATCATAAATCTAAGTTACACTAATAGACAGAGGCTGTAGTGCATGTTTGGAAAAGGGGAAAAAAAAATCTCTCTTGTCTGTATAGCTGTTTGGAGTTGCCTTCAGGGCATCTGAGCTTCTCAGCTGTGCTGTAATTACAAGGATCTATGACTTTTCTAAATCTTAGCCACATGCAGCCTAACAACTGCTTGGCAGATTTCTCTGCACACATTTAGCTTAATCTGATGAAAGCAATTGTCACAGATACATCTCCAGAAATGGAGCTCAGCTCATCAGCTTATCTGGGTAGATGGGTATCTGGAGAGGACCAGTTGTCTGGGACGCCGCATACAACCAGTTGTATTTTTAGTTGGAGTTTCTAGCTCTTCAGTTTATCTGAGGTTAAGAGAGGACTGGATCATTTCCTGCAAGTACCTACCTAGGGAAAATCTTTTTGCTGGGACAATAATTTTTCATCTAGTAGAGTCAGGCATAACTAGATGCAATAGCTGGAAGCTTAAAGTACACAAATTTGGACTACAAATGAGGTTCATATTTTTAAGACGAGCGAGGGACATTCCTCATTTGTTCTCTTTAACAGAAGACATGGTAAATTCATTAGCGCTTGAAGTCTTTAAATCATAATTGCCTGCCTTTCTAAAACACATGCTGTAGTTGAATAGAAATCATGGTCTTGTCCCAGAAAATTTAAAGTGTGTGGTTGGTTGGTTTGGATTGGATCTGGATATAGCATCATAATAGTACCTTCTGGCCTTAAAATCTACACGTCTGTCGCAGAGTACAGCTATGTAAGGCAATGGTTTTTAAGTCTCAGTCATAGCCAGGCGAAACCTTTTCTCCCTACAACACAAGGCATTCTACTTCGAACCGCCAGAAGACCATCTGCTTTGCTGTGGGCAGTCAAACATTTGAGATAGATAGGCCTTGCTCTTGTCTCCTGTATTGACTGCCCTTCTCGTTAGAGCATGTGATTCATCTTGCTAGCTGAAGACTGCTACCAAAGCATAGCAATTCTTTACCTGTTTGATAAGTCTTTTTTGATAAGATGTGTCCACTGTTGCGGTTGTACTCTGTTTAAAAGAAAGAAGATCCACCCCACCCCCACCCCCACTGCTCCTCCTCACCCCCACATGCAATGTAATGCCAGAGAAACTTAGCAATGAAATCATTTAACCACATCTTTGCTAATAAGAATAATTTTCTGCTGTTTGTTCACCACGTATGTAGTTTTCCATTTTCAAACAACAGATCAACCACTATGAAAAAGCATTCCACATGCAAGAACGCCACAAGTTTTCCTTCCCTGCCTACTTGAATTGCATGAATTGTCTTTACATTCACCCCACTGGTTTTAATTACACCCCCACCTATAGGACAGAGGGTGCGTTCAGCTAGTGCCAAAAATGAAGGGATTAACTTTTAGCATTATATTAGCACTTGTGCCAAGTGTTACACTGTTGCCTATGTAATTTATCTTACTTTGCAACTGCTGCAAAAAAAAAAAAAAGACGTTTGGATGCAAACCCCAGAGGTATCCCCACTACAGCAGTCTTCTTAGGTCTTTTTCTTTATTAAATGGGCACAAGTAAATTTCAAGAGGGAAAAAGGGGGCTTAGGGTCGATTTTTCTAAACTAATAATTTTTGGAGGAAATATGAAGAGGTGGAAGAAGCATCTGAGGCAGTTTTGGCTCTACTCAATACATCTATAGCAATTTTATTGATTGATAACATAGATAGTTGCTGCACCGCATCCAAAAGTTAATTTATGCTACCACTTTTGTCTTGAGGAGTAGATCAATGGCTTGCACCAACGCAGAAAGACGCTATTTTTGACTGCTTTGGCTTTTGCTAGATCGGCTAGTCACGCAAACTGAAACCACACGGGAAAAAAATAAAAGGATACTAATTCTATCACTTGCAACAGATTTTAAGCTGGGGCCTTCCAACTTCTTGTAACAAAACAGTGCTTTGGGAGCCCCCGCACTTTCTTTGCAAGAATGCTTATGGCAGATGCTGAGTAGCGCACTGGCCTGTGAATCAGGAGAACTTCCCTCTACTCCGAGCCCTGTCATACAGGTTGTCCATGGCAAGTTGCTTAGGCTCCTTCCAGAGGTTTAAAAAAAAAAAAAAGCCAAAAAAGAGCCGGGGCTTTACTCTGAACTCAGCACGTTCCCATGCCAAGCCAGCGCATTGTCAAAAGAGGCAGCAACCTACTTGGACCTTGCTCACCCAACATCTGTATAAATTGAGCACTTTAGTTGGGGGTGGAGGGGGGGGGGGTGTTGGGCATTTTTATCTAATAGCTTACTGACTCAGCTTTAGCTAAGTGTGACAAGAGCCCGGATGAAGCACCCAAATTATACAGACGCTGCAGAGCTGAGTCCAAGTAATGTGCTGCTGTTTCCAGTAAAGTGTGGGCTGAGGGGGCGGAGGGTGGGGAATCATTTTTTAAACATCTGCAAGCCTTAATGCCTGTGCCTCAGTTTCCTATATGCAAACTTGGATAATGCTACCAAACTCAT
>NW_017728932.1:6363439-6394999 GCF_001723895.1 Crocodylus porosus | reverse complement strand
AGTACAGCTATGTAAGGCAATGGTTTTTAAGTCTCAGTCATAGCCAGGCGAAACCTTTTCTCCCTACAACACAAGGCATTCTACTTCGAACCGCCAGAAGACCATCTGCTTTGCTGTGGGCAGTCAAACATTTGAGATAGATAGGCCTTGCTCTTGTCTCCTGTATTGACTGCCCTTCTCGTTAGAGCATGTGATTCATCTTGCTAGCTGAAGACTGCTACCAAAGCATAGCAATTCTTTACCTGTTTGATAAGTCTTTTTTGATAAGATGTGTCCACTGTTGCGGTTGTACTCTGTTTAAAAGAAAGAAGATCCACGCCCCCCCCACCCCCACTGCTCCTCCTCACCCCCACATGCAATGTAATGCCAGAGAAACTTAGCAATGAAATCATTTAACCACATCTTTGCTAATAAGAATAATTTTCTGCTGTTTGTTCACCACGTATGTAGTTTTCCATTTTCAAACAACAGATCAACCACTATGAAAAAGCATTCCACATGCAAGAACGCCACAAGTTTTCCTTCCCTGCCTACTTGAATTGCATGAATTGTCTTTACATTCACCCCACTGGTTTTAATTACACCCCCACCTATAGGACAGAGGGTGCGTTCAGCTAGTGCCAAAAATGAAGGGATTAACTTTTAGCATTATATTAGCACTTGTGCCAAGTGTTACACTGTTGCCTATGTAATTTATCTTACTTTGCAACTGCTGCAAAAAAAAAAAAAAGACGTTTGGATGCAAACCCCAGAGGTATCCCCACTACAGCAGTCTTCTTAGGTCTTTTTCTTTATTAAATGGGCACAAGTAAATTTCAAGAGGGAAAAAGGGGGCTTAGGGTCGATTTTTCTAAACTAATAATTTTTGGAGGAAATATGAAGAGGTGGAAGAAGCATCTGAGGCAGTTTTGGCTCTACTCAATACATCTATAGCAATTTTATTGATTGATAACATAGATAGTTGCTGCACCGCATCCAAAAGTTAATTTATGCTACCACTTTTGTCTTGAGGAGTAGATCAATGGCTTGCACCAACGCAGAAAGACGCTATTTTTGACTGCTTTGGCTTTTGCTAGATCGGCTAGTCACGCAAACTGAAACCACACGGGAAAAAAATAAAAGGATACTAATTCTATCACTTGCAACAGATTTTAAGCTGGGGCCTTCCAACTTCTTGTAACAAAACAGTGCTTTGGGAGCCCCCGCACTTTCTTTGCAAGAATGCTTATGGCAGATGCTGAGTAGCGCACTGGCCTGTGAATCAGGAGAACTTCCCTCTACTCCGAGCCCTGTCATACAGGTTGTCCATGGCAAGTTGCTTAGGCTCCTTCCAGAGGTTTAAAAAAAAAAAAAAGCCAAAAAAGAGCCGGGGCTTTACTCTGAACTCAGCACGTTCCCATGCCAAGCCAGCGCATTGTCAAAAGAGGCAGCAACCTACTTGGACCTTGCTCACCCAACATCTGTATAAATTGAGCACTTTAGTTGGGGGTGGAGGGGGGGGGGGTGTTGGGCATTTTTATCTAATAGCTTACTGACTCAGCTTTAGCTAAGTGTGACAAGAGCCCGGATGAAGCACCCAAATTATACAGACGCTGCAGAGCTGAGTCCAAGTAATGTGCTGCTGTTTCCAGTAAAGTGTGGGCTGAGGGGGCGGAGGGTGGGGAATCATTTTTTAAACATCTGCAAGCCTTAATGCCTGTGCCTCAGTTTCCTATATGCAAACTTGGATAATGCTACCAAACTCATCTGCAGAATACATTGAAATCTTCTGTTCTAAAAGACTTGGGCATTATTAGGTAGTATAAAAATGATGCTGTAGCTGTTATGGTCCAGAAATTATGTGAGAAGCAGGGATTTCTGAGGGTGATCTCTTTTATAGGACCATCTATGTAGTTGGAATAAAGTTAGGCCAGGTCTCCAATGCAATGCCTGACAAAGAACGCTTTGCATTCAAAAGCTTGTCCAACTTCATCCCATCTACACAGTTGGTCCAATAAAAGGCATCACCTGAAGAAATCCTCGCTCTCAGGTATTATTAGTGCATTTTCATATCTCTCACCCTTTCCAGTGGATTTTTTTTTTGAAACATAGCAAGATGATTCTTAGTTCATTCATCAATTGAAAGAATCTTCCCCTTCTCCCTTCCTCCCTTTCAGAGCCACACCAAAGCTGTACTTTTTCTTAAACACAGTCTTGTCTTTAGGAGGAAAAAAAAAGGTACAGCGGTGATAGACTTGCTTTAGAAACCGACTTCATTAAATAAGCGCAGTCTTCTTAAGTACGCAATCTTGTTTTGATTTAAGGATGTCATGCATCAATTTAGTTTATGTCAGTAATGAATTATCTTAATATTTTGGCAAATCAACCTAATTTTCGCATTTAGGCAACGCCTAAGCTTCTAACAAATCGGGCCCATTTGAGGAAACCTAAGGCAGACAAACATGTCTGGGGGCAAATCCTACCAAACGGGTACAAAAAAAAAAAAAATCAAGGACTACTCCCAAACACAAGCAAATCTACACAGCTGGTTAAGTTGCTGCCTGATCCATGGATGAATGAAGATACCAGTCTGCTGGGAGCGTGCAAGACTGAGACATAGGAGGAAAATGTAACACGTCTGGTAAACCAAGAGGCTGGACGGCTCTAGGGACTGACAGCGGGCTGTGAAGCGTTTCAGATCACACCCCAGGCAAAATGGTTCCCCTCTGCGGGTTTCTTGCCGTGGTCTGTGTAAAGAAGCTCCCTCAGTCCAGGCCCCCATGAACAGGGTGCTCCTGGCAGAGGATCTTCACGGAGGTCAATAACTAAGCATGCACATAGACTGTGTTACCCTGACAATTACTATTATTACTGTTAATGGTAAAGGCCAGAACCAGGAACAGAGCTAGGCTCCGTACACACGTATTACAAGAGACAGATCCCAGGAGGTGGATAAGATAAGATGGACAGAAAAAAAAAAAAAAAAAAAAAGATGAGAAGGGAAACGCACGCTGGAAGATGAGGCAACATTTTCCATCATAGATAAGGTCACTGTCAGGCCAGGGAATGAAACGGGGGCCTCGAGCACCACTCCAGTCACAGACCCACGTGACCTGCTATAGCTGACCATTATTCAGGCAGTGCCTGCCTAGCATGACAAAGATCTAGGAAGAAAGCATAAACTGGGGACAAACGTGCTCCCCCCGCCCCCATCTTGTACGACATCAGCCTGCAGGGCAGGCTATGTGGGCCTTTCTACCAACACTAGACTCAAAAGAAACTTCTATTAAGACTGTCAAAACCTCAGAGGGATTGTATAAGCAGACAGTTTTGGAGCAAATCTTGGTTTCTTTTCACCTTTTTTGAGGAGGGGGTTATAACCCCTAGCAGTGTAACTCAGCCCGATTCCTTTTCCTTGAGCTGTTTTTGTGAGCCAAGCGAGAGTCTTATGACAGTATATAACATTGTTTAATGAGCTCTGAAGACTGCAGTGCAATTCTGCGCTAGGAAATCAGGAAGTTCAGAAACTTGATTTCTTAAGTGCGTCTTTAAAGGACTCACCCACACCTGGAAGCTGTTGAATTTAGTTGGGGTGGAGCTGGTGTCAACTGTAAGGGAACTTCTGCTGCCATTCAAGTCTTCTTCTACTACCTTTTATCCCATTTAGCTTGGTCTTGCTGTTGTGTGCAATTTAAAGAGCTCTGAAAAATGTTAACAAGCCCTAAAGAGGAGAGTACTGTTGTGCTAGTCATTCCCAGGAACACCTGTGAACTATTCAGTTTAATTAGGACTACAGCTGGCGCTGAATGTATATGGAAAGACAGGGGATTTATTATTAGATTGGAAGTCCTTATATTGTCTGTTCTACAGATTTTTCTTTTTTCCCCTGGTTTGATTGCTTGGTGGTAAAGGACACCGAAAGAGCAAGCTGTTTAACTAACAGCACCAAATGTGGTACCATGTAGACACCAATATCGAGGGGATGGTAGCATCCAAGAGAGACCTCATCCACAAGTTGATTCAGACATAGGAGTTACCTTGCAGCTCTGGTATGATGAGCAGACCAAGTTTCACCCAACTGAGGTACAGGCAGGATACCTTACTTAGTACATGTACTCTGTACAGAAAAGCATTTCAGCACAGAGCCTCAAACCACATGTCAGTGGAGAGTTTTATCACCAGCCCTTACGATGGGAAGAAAAACTGCCTCTACCGCTCCTGATGTCACGGCATTAACTCTGGATCCCATTGACTTTCAAATGTCAACACCGCTTTCATGTTGATCGTTAGCCCCTCCTCGCTAATGGGCATAACTATTTTAGTGGCATGCAAGGACAGCTGATACCGGGGCTTCTCTCCATCTACCGCCTTATATTTACTGTGCCTGCACTAGCACCATGAAAAGATCCCCATGCCCTACCGCAGTTCTCTCTTTCGGTTATAAATCAATAAAGAATGAACATATCATAGCCGGCCATGGCTTGCAAAAGACAGGTTGTTTAGAGAAGCCCTAAAACTAAGCTTCCCACAATGACATAGGAGTGGAATGGGATCTCTTTTGCAGACTTGCTAGCTGATTTCTCGCTGAAATGGCTACTCTAATGTTACTGGGGATTTATTTACTTAAGTATTGAAGACATCAGGGCACTCACAGCCTTGGACAGGCTACAGTCATAAATAAATGGCCTGAAGGTGGCCAGCCACACAGTCTCGTGTGCCATGACTCTTTCGACAGCCTATGTTGTACTTGCTAGGCCCACTGTGGCCGACCAATGCAGAACAGCTGCAATTTGGAACTCCCTTGTACATGGGATCTTTCATCTCCGCTTTAGCATAGATTTTCTCCAAGCTAAATTCAGATTGTTTTGACAGAAACAATGCCCAACTCCATATATAATGTGCAAATGCAGTATCATCCTGACATCATCTTTACTGACATTATTTCTACTCCTACCACTGTTGTAAAAGCTTCTCTTTCACTTGGTCGGGCATCATTCTGCCAAGCACCTTGACACCACCGTGTCACTCGTGCTGACATTCCTTCCAGCTGACATCCGAACATGTTCGGTAAATCTGTACTGACAATTTAATTTTTTTTTTTTTAAACTTTCCTCCTGTCATGTCATCTCCATAAAATTGCCCTGCCCTTGTTTCATTTCATTTTGACATAGTATTGTTATCTCTCTGGATTTTCTTTGGCACCATTCTACCTGTCACAAAGGCATAACATCTCTAAAGACCCAACATAATAGCACCTGAAGAATGGCGGCTCATTAAACTGAATTAAAGGATTCTGCTCAGGAAATAAAAAAAACCCAATAAAGTTATTTTTCTAACTAGAGCCTCAATAAAAGCACTTAAGCACATGGATAACATTTGAAGCTTTCTCCTGGGGAGCGTACCTTGATGCACTAGGAAGGCTCGTGACTTTCCAAGGACCCAAAGCAGAGCTAAATAGATCACAGGTTTAGCTGCAGGTCAGGTCAGGTCACGCAAGCAAGACAGGTCAGAGGGTAAAGACGAGACTTCGCTACTCTGGCTAAGGACGTAACCTGGCCCTGAAGACCGGGGACTCAGCAGCAAACCCAAAATCTATCCTCATAAAAAGAGTTACATAACACAAGCCAGCCAGCTACCCCAGCAAACAGCACAACACAAAAGACCCTCAGCCACATGCTAAGCTAAGCAACATTAAAGAGAACAGAAGGGTTCAGATGCAGACAAACACAAGATTACTGTATAGATATTATTCACAGTCTCAAATTATGGATTTATATAAATACTTTCCCAGATCAGGGCTTGAAACTGGTAAAGACATCACAATTAGAGGCTTCAATGCAGCAGTCAGTTCTTATAGGACTCGCGTTACAGCAGGTCACAGTTACCGATGGAAAGTATTCCGCGAAACAGCCCTAATAAAAAGCAGGTATGTACTTATGCCCCCTTTAACAGATAAAGGAGCCAACATTCAAATGTGTTTGAAAATCCTGCTAGGTGCCTGCCTGCATCTTAGGCACCCAAATACCTTTGAAAATTTGGCCAGACTTACCTAAGATCACAGAGAGACCTGTGGCTAAGTCAAGGGCTGCAACCATGTCTCAAGGGTCAGTGCTCTGGTTTCCCACTGAACCCGTTTCATTGTGCAAAAAGCAATTAAAGAGCAACTAACTGGAAATGTGGGGGAGTATGGAGGGAAGACGACATGGCCTTGTCACCCAGTGCTTACGCACTCACCTGGGAAGGTGCTTTTGGCACTTTCTCTAAGCACTCTTACCATTTTTGAACAAAAGGTCTTGGATGCCTAACTTAAGCATTCAGGGCCATCTAGCCTGTCAGACCCACCCCTGCCTTCAATGTTTCCTATGAGCTCCCCACTCAAGTCTGTTGGCTTTTATGAATCCCATGCTAAGGAGCCTAATTCTGCCTCCCCCTCCAGGAAAGAAGAGCCTAAATGCTATAACTTGGCACAGGACTATTCCACTCTAGAGGCAAGGCAGGCACTGCAATTTCACATACAAAGTAGTGTTTAGGCTGCCTTGTAGATATAGCCCCAAAGGATTGTCTCAAAATCCCCCAGGCTGGCCTAGCCAGTGTAGAAATCATCTAGTAATCTTATCATCAGTCTCATTTGATAATCGGCCCTTTATAGATAACGTGTGTACGTGTACACAGACAGACACACATTGAAAGAAAGCTGAAGTTTCATATCTCGGGTGTTCAAATGCAGACATTTTTAGCTACAACAGAGAATTTTCAAGAAAGCTGAGATGTGAAAGCAGGGATTTACAACGGATGCATACATAAAATGTATATCATTTATATATAATAAATTGCCAAACAATAACATACACTTGAAGACACTTAATTGAGACCATATAATAAGGGCCTTTGCCTAATTGGACACATGGCCAGGAACCAATTTCGTGTAATGGATTTAACAGGCTTTAAAATCCATTTTATTAGGATACCTGAGACCTCACAATCAGTTAAGAGTCTGCTGGAAGACAACTGTTTGCAAGTTTCTCTTCGAAAGCATTTGGAATCGAATTCCAACTCGCACGTTCTAAACCCTGTTTGACATGACATTTCAGGTTAAAATAATTCCTCTTTAACTTAAAAACAAACTAAACTAGATGTATGAACCATTTCCTACAAGTACAAAGTTACACTGGAAAATGTATTTAGCCAATGCTATAAAAGTGTAATGAAGGTGTCAGTGTGATGAAGCAGCAAACTATATTTGTGTCCAGATGAAAGCCTAAGCAGGGGATCTGCATGTGATTCCATATGGGTATTTCTTTTGGCAAGCATATTTTAGTACCATACCTCCCCATTGAGCAGGTTGAAAATGTTACTCGACGCACATTTCTACAAGCGATAGAAAAAGCACTTTTAACCCGAGAAAATCCTGGGGGTCCCCAGACACTCCTGCAGTCAGTGGGGACCTCTCTAGTGCTTTCAGCAATCTGCGGGTCAGCCACTGGATGCCTTTCATATACCTCAAAATACAGACCAACAGAAGGAAGCCTAGCAGCTTCCTAAGAAACAAGAGGGAGAAGACGACCCTTCCCTATCAGCCTGAAGTGCTCTCAAGCCTTCAATGCACATACCAGAGCCAAAAATGTAGTAGAAGGGAAGCTTTATAAACATACTGGGAAGATCTGTAGATCTGGACTATTTTACATAAAGATGTAGCTATCCTTAATAAATGAATCCTGCTGTTTATTTTTAATTTTTTATATCGATATCTATATCTGATACATAGATATCGATATCTATATCTATATATGATACATAGATAGATAGATAGATAGATAGATAGATAGATAAAGACATAAATACACATTTTGCCCTTAAAAAATAAAATCAAAATGACCCCACCCCCTTCAACTCCTGCAAGATATTCCTTCCTCTTTTCCAGTGCAACTTTTCCCTTTCTCTTCTGCCACGCTGGCTTTAAAGATAGCTTTAACGCACAGTTTGTGCACAGACTTAATTTGTTTAGGAATGGATATCAAATCGATACACCCCTGTCATATGGACACAATAATGCCAGTATAAAAGTACTGCTCTCGGTAAAGTTTGTTCCCATAAATTTATTGAAATAAACTGCATGCAGCACATAAGCTTCCTCATCTAGTCAGATTGCTAATAAAGTCTTTGTGGAAACAAGCCCTGAGCAAACGCAAACTCCCACCAAGTTTGATACTTCACTCTGTGTGCAGGAACATGGCCCTAGAAGAGTAAGCACTTCAGTTCAGGGGCACACTTCATTTTATATCAAAACCAAGTACAGAGCTGGCTCTTAAATATCACATACAGCCCCAGTGCAAGCCCTTATCTAAAGCTCAGGTACTACTGAATAATTCTGGATGACTGAGCTTTCAGCTACTAAGGAAATACTCCACGGAATTGCACCAAGGCCCTCCTTACTCCAAACTTCACTTAACTATACGTTTGTAATGCACCCAAGACTTTGCCATCCCTCCCAAATCTGAGCAAAGGCTTGGGAACAAATGCACTATTTCCCATGGTTTGTATTAAGTTCTGTTTCGAAGCACTGTTTCGTTTCGTTTCATTGAGCCTTGTTTCAACGTTTCGCCTAATAGGGAAGAATGAAACTGCCTGTAACTGTCATTTCTTGGCAGATTTGGAGGAAAACAGCAGGGATGGTAGCACTTTCTGAAGGCATGACGCGTGCCAAGTTTCAAGGAGATAGGTGCAGGGATTTCTGGGAAACTGCACCTCAAGCTGCTGACAAGCAAAACTCGTGACGTGTGTGTGCTAAGATGCAGCTGTTTTCCTGTCCCTCCCGCCGAGCACTGGGATTGAAGGGACCTCAGCGAAGGATCACAGTCACTGGCCAGCTACACAGTCAATATGAAAGCAGTCCTTCCCTGCTCTTCCCCCTCCCTCTCCTTACTTTGTTTCCTTGCAAGCAAGCCCAGCTTCAAAACGCCAAACATTTCAATGGCCCTCACTTCATTTCGAGACTGTTTCGAAACCTGTCATTTCAATTCCACCATTTTGAGCTCGAAATGAGTCAAAAGAGCATTGAAATGAAACACGCGGCAAAATTTTGCACCACCCTAATAGCGGGGCATTTCTTGGCAATGTACAATGAAAAATTCAAAAAGCATCGAGTCTTCTGTGAGGCATTGTGCACTTGTTCACATGCTTGCCAGCTACCCAAATCCAGCCATTCACGGAGGGTCTTGCCATCCCAGGGACTAGTGGGGCACTATTCAAACAGATACTGGGATAGCCCAGTTGAGAGGAAGGGGGTTGGGATCACTAATGTTTGGCCAAGCAAGCTGTTCTCCATATACCCAATCCAGGTCTGCATACATAAGTAAAATATAGATTTGGGTTCTAACCTTTTGAAACAAAGGTTTTCGTTATATATTATGCTGAGAGCTGCAGAAATGTTGATCAGCTCAGTGCTAGCTTGCAGTTACACTTCCAACCTGAGCAGCACATCTGTGGGGAGTGGCTACACCTTAACGCCGTGGCAGGCAAAATACGGCCTGTCAGGCCATTCTTTCTGGCCTGTGCGACTGCTCCAAAAAAGTTATTACCGGGCCCATGGCTGCCCCTCTGAAAGCTTGCGGGAGATGGACTTTCAGAGGTCGTGCGCCATCCGACTGGGCGGGCTCTGTGCTTCCACCTCTGTGGGGCTCTCGGCACTCCATCTGGGAGCCCTACGTGGAGGCACTGAGTGCGATGGCTGGGGAGTGGGGAGGGGAGCTCCTGCCTGCAGCAGGGGTAGATGGGTCTGGGGGTTGTGGGTCCCCCCTGCCACGGTCCACGGCCCCTGCTGCAGGAGCCGCGCACTATCAAGCTGGCTTTGTGCCTCCACGGAGAGAGTGAACACCTGTCAAGGGGCAGGGCTACCCTTGCAGCCCAAAGCCACAAGGTTTTTAAGCAGCCCTGCAGTCAAAATAACTGCCCACCCCTGCCTTAATGGAATAGGAGCTGGGGTATGCAGATCACGAGATGAATCCTGCCATGGAATGGCATAACTTTGAGCTGCATAATAAGTACTTTAAAGGCTTAAGAGCTCCAGCAGCCTCCCAAAGTTAATATGAAACATAGCCCAAAGACTACGGCTTAGCTTCCCCCCACTTCCCCACTCCTTTTTAAATTCTGATAGCCTGTAAAGACATAACCTTACAGCAGTAGGAAATAAGATTTAAACACATTTTAAATAAAGGCAGCCCAGTTGCTATCTTACTGTGATTATCTGCATTGCTGCCAACAACCCACACTGGAGCCAGAGTCTCCTAGAATGCCATAAATCCCCAGCTGCCTCAAACAACATGCTCTTTCATTTATCTCTGTATCTCTCAAAAACCCTGCGAGGCGAGGGTAGATTTTGGCCTTGTTATGTACCCAAAACAAAAGAACTGTTTAGTGTAAATAACTTTAAAAAAAAAAAAAAGTCATAAGTTATAGTAGTAGTAGTTAGTCTGGATTACACGAATAATTCAATTTCCATTTCCAGTGGCGACAAGAATACTGTATAGCTTGCTGTTTAAGGGGCACAAAGACAACTGAACAGCTGCGAAAGGTACTTTATGATAGATATTAATACATACAAGAAGGAGAACTTGATGAATGTTACTTCCTACCCAAACAGTACAATCCATATTTCTGACAAATGCTCCGATTGCCTCACTCTAATAGCACCTCAAGAATTAAAAAATCCCAACCCTACATTTTTTTCCATCCACATCTATAAGCTTGAATGCAAATCTAACCCACCAGTCCAAATGCATACACACACACACATATGCACGTATATACATGCGCACATATACATGCGCATCTCTCTCTCCATATCTATACATAGATAGATACATCTAGATACACAGATGGCTATATCTAGAGATCCCTCTCTGTATATACATCTATCTAGAGCTCTCTCTTTATAGCTATATAAATAGATATATTTGTGTGTATGTCTATACACACACACACACATCTATCTAGAGATCTATCTAGAGATCTCTTTATGTGTATGTCTATATATACACATCTATCTAGAGATCGCTCTATATGTCTGTTTATATAGATATAAAATTATATCTATACACACATTATACATACACACAAATATCTAGCTATACACACAAATATATCTATAGATAGTTATATATTACACACCTGAGTGTACATGCAGGCACACACATCATTCCTCGACTTCCTCCTCCGCTTTCTAATGGCACGTATCAGGTTATTTTCACCAAGTAGGAAAGAACATTTTATAGGTCAATTAAGAGCCAGAAAAGGAGGCTCCTGAACACTTAGGAACAGTGCACTAATTGAGGGCAAAATTCCTAGCCCTGCAGTTCTCGGCACTGAATACGCAAGAGGCGTATCAGGAATCCAATCCAGCCAGCGGGTCTACAAGAGTGGGCCCCTGAACTGCTGCAGGTCAGACTGCAGGATCACAACAACTACAGAGAAACCGTTTCCTTCAGTCGCATTACCAAAGAGTACATCAGGAATTATAACGCAGGCCAACAAACTTAGCTCTGCTCCCTGCCTCAAGGAAACCACTTAATGAGGCACATAAATCAGCCTTTGCTCAGCACCCAGACTGAAGTGCAAGATAGTGTACCTTCAACCATATATTGACGTAAAAAGGGCTTACTTGCCAGTTTAGAGTATGGAGCTCCTCTGCGCTGCGAGGTATCCAAGCATGGGACTCTCCTCAGCAAGAGACAGACCTCTTTGCAACTCTTCAGGCACGTTTGTTTCTACCGCTGACAATCGTTCCTTAAACCACTGTATTTCCCTGGTTAGCTATAACAGGTACCTGGGCAATAGGCCTGTGCAAAGCAGCTAGTATTCGCTTTGGATTCAGATTCAGCTGATTCGGGGGGCAGCGATTCAAATCGCCACCCGAAGCTTCGCGCAGCCCTATTGGGCAACTAAGGGCTCAGAGACTTCCCTCCACACAGCTATATGTAGTTCTGCTGCAGAGATGCAGACCCTGCCACTGCATGATATTTTTAGGCTTCAAAAGTCCTCATGATCATTTGAAAAGCAAAAGCCCAAAAGTGCCAAAATAGAAGTCATTGAAACATCAGAACACAGAAGCTCTGTACTATGTTTCCAGGGATGAGCCACGCTTCAATATAACGTCCCACTTAAACACATTCATAATTTACCAACACTGGAAAATCTGATGTGGCCACACAGTACCTCCCAGAAGTCAACGCAGAGTTGCATGTAAATACAGGGTATACCAATGGCTTGTGGTTTGCAGGATCGGGCACCGCAATTTGCTGATTTCTGGGCATCTCTATTATAGACATCCCCATGTGAACTTAGCAGCCTGACTACTTAGGGCTAGCCATCTTTCCTGGAAAGAGAATAAAGTAGTCGGCTGCATACATTTACTTTGCACCAAGCTGGAACTTTGTTGTCGGTTAAATGGGAAATTAATAGCTGCTTTGTAGTGGGTGGAAATGGGACGTTCAGCTCCAGCGTTAGAATAAAGCTGACTTTTTTCTGAGCAATAGAAAAAATCCCAAGCAGTCTCATATATGTAAGCTAACATCTATGGAGACATCTCACTCAGCTTCAGTAACCCACTAATGAAACAATATGCCCAAACTCTCTATTATGGTCACTGGGGCTTGAGTAGAGGAGGAATTTAGCCAGAACATATCCAATTCTGAATTCATTTAGAAAGTCTATATGCTCTTGACAAATAAGCCTTACAACATTATGTTGTTAATAAACCCAGGCAGTGGTGAAATATTTGAAAACAAACTTAAATCTTATTACAGGATTCCTGCACCCAACCATAGAAATAACTTCAACCCTGAATTTGAGAAGACACATACATTTTATATTGAGCTAATTACTTCCAAGCGCACAGGAAATGCAATTTAATAATTACAGCTGTATTAACTGAATGCAAGCTGAGTATCAAGACTGGAATATTTACCAATGAGTGGGGAAGTTGCAGCAGACATGCTTATTGCTCTGCAATTCTAGCTCTGCTTCAAAAAAACATTGCCCGCCAGAAGGCCGAGCCAAATTTTAAATCAAGGATGTGCAAATATGTGCCTAATTGACAGCCCGAAGACTCGGAAGGCTTATGTGCATCAGCGTAAGGTCACGTCTCTTGGCACCTAACTTTGAGGCCAGATTTTCAAGACAGTTCACCTCTTATTTAGGCATCTAAGCAAACACCAGATTTTCAGAAATGTTTGGCACCCAACATCTGCCATTGTAAAACTTATCGCCAGGTTTTCATAAGAGCTCACAGTTACAATGCTATGAGCTCTTCTGAAACTCCAGTTTACAGGGGTAAAACTCCAGATTCGGTGGCCAGATGAAGCGTTTTGGACAAACCTAAAGAAACTCAAACTCCCTCAAAGGCATAGGTGTGCTCAACTTAGGCAGGGAAAGCATTTGTTTTGGGGAAGACAGCTTTTTTTCCCCTAACAATTCCTTTAAAAGAAAAAAAAAAAAATCAAATAAAATCTAATATTTTAAAATGTCCCTCTCACCTTTCATTCCAAAGCTGGAACAAAACCGTTTCTCAAGTACTCTAGACTTCTGCATTGTGTTAAAGGGACACAACTGCTTCCCAGTCCTTTTTTGGCCTTGTCCTCAATACTGAAAAGCAGGGCCATGCCTCCGGGGGGTGCGAGGCCGGTAACCGCCCTGGGCCTCGTGCTTTGGGAGGCCCCATGGAGCCGGGCAGAGCGGCTACGGCCCCTCCTGCAGGACCCACCACCGCCAGCTTCCCATCTGGCCACTTGCCATCCCGCCCTCTCACTTCTTTGCGTCCAGGCCCCGCACCCTGCTACAGTCGTCACTGCTGAAAAGGTCCGGAGCTTCCTTCTAATTTACAGGAGCAATTGACACATAAAACCAACCTGAAATAGAATAAAATAGACAATTAGTTTAACAACTTGTGAGGCTAGCTCCAGGTGGGGAGACCATGCTGACCTTGCCTAGTTTACTCCTTAGTTTCACCAAAATGAGAACTGGGCCCTGGATGATTACACAGTCCAGGAAGTTTCTGCAGCTCTCATTACCAAGTGAATCTGAAGGGTAATTATGCTACTTATATCCTTTATCCAACAGTCTTAAAGTACTTAATCAAGTTAAAATATGTTTGTGAAGGAACTGTTATTATTAAACCCAATTCCCAAATGAGCCCAAGAAGGTCAAGTGAGTCGCCAAAGTTTATGCCATGTGTCAGTGGCGGGGCCACAGACAGACTCCAAGTGTCCTGGCTCTACTCCCTCTCCTCTTATCCGCTTCAAGTACTATATCAAGGCAATAGAGCTCCAGAGTATTCATATTCTGTGCAACCTGACAGAGTATCACGGGCATTATTTTTACGGGGTATTTCCTGTTGGCAACCCACAGAACTCCCACTAAATGAATAGATGTGCCACCGTGTCACGGGCACAACCAAGAAAAAATACATTCCAGCCTACAAGGGTGTAGGCTGAAGACATGTTGGACTAAGGGCATACAGATAAGGTTCTTTGGGTACATCTGATATATTTTATTAGACAAACTCAAATAGTTGGAAAAAATTCTTCTTAGCAAGCTTTTGGGTCAGGCTGAGGAAGCATCTGCAGTTGGTGTGTGCTCTTCCTCAATGGAACGAATGGTGAAGAAGTCATGGGCTGCGTGCAAGGAAGGCAGTCAGTGAAGATGAAAATTAAGGAGTCAGTGGATAAGAGATAGGCTGGGGGAGTTGTGGGGTGGGAAATTATTGTATCCGGTAAATAGTGAAGAGGTACCTGGGGAATCGGATGTTAGGCAGGTTATAAATCCAATGTCTAATATAGATCAACGACATCTCCATCATTTGGACTGAAAACCTGCAATCCCTGATTGAGTGCTATCAGAAATTCAACGACTGTCACCCCTCTGTCTCTTGAATGCTTCAGCACCAAATCTCCTTTTTAGACAGTGATCAGTATCCAGAATGGTAGAGTACAGATCATGTTATACAAGAAACCCACAGAACAACATACATATCTGCACAGAACCAGCAATCACCCTAAATACACCAGGAAAGCAGTAATATATAGCCCTCAGATACCACCAAATTTGCACTGAGAGCACCCAAGATTGCCACCTCACAAATCTCAAAAAGGCTTTCACCCAACAAGGATGCTCCTCCAGCTATGTTTATTCCCCTTCCCACCCCGTCTCTCACCCGCTGACTCCTCAATTTATATCTTCACTGACTGCCCTTCTTGCATGCAGACCAGCCTCTGGCTTCTTTACTATTCACTCCATCCAGGAAGAGCGCACACACCAACTGCAGATGCTTCCTCAGCCTGATGAAGGGTATTTATACCCAAAAGCTTGCTGAGAAGAATTTTCCAACTATTTCAATTGGTCTAATAAAAGATATCAGGTATACCCAAAGAACCTAGTCTGCCTATATTCCATCCCCGCTTTCAACAGAAAATCTAAAAGCCAAGTAGTAGAAAAGCCCTCTCTTCCCCCATCCTTCTTGCAGAAGTGGGTTTCATTCAAGTACGTTTGAAACTACACCATGGGAAAAACCGCAGAGACTAATTTAATCACAATACTGGTCTGTTCCCACCCACCCCATCACTCACGGTAATCAACAGCCAAAGCTATCAAAGCTTGAATGTACAGGGGTATACGTCAGAAAATGCAATTTACAGTTTATTAACCCTGTGGATGCCTCTGTGCAATAAGAGGACATTTCTATGATGACTTGTAGACACCAGGGAGATCAGTTCTGAAGCTAAATTGCTTAATGCAGCCTTCAGGGCTTCTAAAGGATTAGACAAACATGACGCACGACAAATCAAAAGGTCTTATTTAAACCTTCACATGCAGGTGGGTGGAAGGATAGAGAGACAGATGGACATTATGCACCTTCTACCTCCTCACTCGTTCCTCTTCCAACCCGTGATAATGGAAAAGATGTGACCAGAGGAGCCAATTTTTTTTTCTATCCCACTCCATAAAGCAGTTATTTAGGGACAGCAAAAGAAGGGATTAAAATCCACCCACGAGGCAGCTGATGCTGGCTGCACTACAACTTGGCAGTGTAGCATGGGCAAAACCCTTCCCTTGTGTGCAGAGAGGTGGTTTATTGAGTCTGTAATATTGCTGCAAACACTTGTGCTTCCAAGACAGGTTTCATGGGCCAGGTGTTTTTTGCTTTTTTATTCAAGTCCAAAGGAACCTTCAATATATTACCAACAAACGTATCAATGCTTCAGACAAGGGAGAAGAGCTTCACAAGAAACTACAGTCATCGCCACAGCCACCAGGTTTCCTCCACCCAAACTTACTACTTTGAACCCGAAGCCAATAAACCTCAAACATTTCTGCAAGAGCACAATGACTAGGGCCATGACCTGTATTTGCTACTTATTTAGAAAGCTCTTAAAAAGGATAGCAGGGACTCTGCAAGAATGAAAACCCAAGTCATCTGAAACCATCTCTAAGCTAGTTTGTAGACTCCCAGTGGCACAATTACCACCTCATCCAACAGTTTTAGTCACTTAATTGGGCCAATTGTACAGAAAAAAATCCAAACACATGCACCGGCAATGCAGAGACTTGAACAGCAGGTCATTAAAATCTGCAGCCATTTAAGGAGCAAGACAGTAAATTAAAACTCTCAAGAGTACTTGAGGCTGCGCTTCTTCGGCTCAAAATTCGCTCTGTTCACAAAGTGTCCTGCGAACAGACTGCAAGGACAACAGCCTTGATGCTACCTCGAGGAATGCTAGGACCTCAAGTGTCACAGCCAACAGCACACCATAACATCTCGAGGAGTCGAAACAGCTCCCAACAGAAGGAGCCTGTCATGGAAACCTTGCATCTCACACCGTGAATATGTCATTTTTAATTCCTCAATATTCAGAGACTGGCCAGAATGACAACTAACAGAGCTCTCAGGGTTTCTGTCCACAAGAGCCTTACTCTTGCTTTAGATCCAAACTGAATACAAACTTCTCCATTTGGCAGCTACCAGGAGCAACCAAGCCATTTATGAGCCCATGCTCAACCCCTTCAAGAATACAGAATAAATTGCCCTTTGATCAGTACCCAGGAGTACATTTTATCGCAAAGCCACCTCTTTTCCAAGGTCTTCTTCTGAATGGGAAGAAGGCCAAGCTGCAGCTACTCAGACAATTTCAGCGCATAACCAAGAACCCGGCTTGCTCTTTCCAGTATTCCCAAAGTTTCAGATTTAGAGTTCCACAATCGCAAAGACGTTTCATGGAAACCAGTAGGGTTCATGGAGAGCAACATAAGTATCTCTACTTATAAAAACACAGGTAAGAGAAGCACCCATCCTAAATTGGGGATATCCCCTCTCTAAGACTCACTTCACACCAGTCATACTAAAATTCTTAAACCCACTCATGCAATCCGCAACCATGGCCCCCCTCGAGTAACGCAATGCCAGTAAAGAAACTTTACTTACACCATACCCATAAAGGACCTGTCTTCTGGGTAAGGGCTACTAGCTACAGACCTAATACTGATACTTGAAATCAACAGAACCAATTACAGAACGCAGTACTGCGCCCAAATGCTGAAATCTCTCAAGAATAGCTTATTTTACCGACTACCGTTCCAGCTGCGGTGCCTGGACACAGGAGGATGGGGCTCAGAAGAGATGGCTGTATCTGCAGATTACTTTACTTTTGTAGGTCAGATTCTAAATGTTACAAAGTCATCTTCCAGTGCTTCAATATGTATTCATACCACACACCACACTCAAGTGTCTGGGGGTAGTGGCTGAAGGGGGCCTGACAAGAAAGCGGAGGAAAGCAATTCAGTTTGGTAAAAACAGGAGATGAATGTAGCAATACAGGTGTAGAATTTGAAGCAGAAATACATTACAGTCTCAAGAAATCATTTCATATAACTTGTAGTACAAATTGATTTTAGGGGACATCTCCGCCTGCACATGTATTCCCCGCTGAATGGTGATACCTATTCAAATGATCAAAAACCATCAGTTCTTAAATTCAGGATAAATCCCAGACCTCAGAAACAGGCAAATGAAAAAAAAAAGAAGGAAAAGAAAAAGAAAAGAGTTCAGAAGTAGAAACACAGCAAATGTTACTCTCAGGACCAATCTCTCTGATATGCCTCAAGCTTGCTAACAGCATTTTTATGCCAGGGGCATGTTGCTTTCCTGTGCCCTTATATTTTATTTCAGCAAAGCCCTGCCCTAATAACTGATTACAAAATACCAGACAAGGTGGTGTGTTATCTTACCAGCTGGGAAAGGTGCTAAACAGTGTCATGCAAAAAAAAAAAAGAAAGCATATATATCGTTCTAAATGCACAGGCTGCAGTAGCCAGGAGGAATTTTGCATTTGGTCACAGTAATATCCCATTGAGACTCATTCCTCATTCATAAAAGACTGTGCGTGGCCACTATCCAAATCAAGGCACAGCAGCCAACCATTCTGATCGAATAAAATGTCACCTTCACAGGTATTGCGGATATTATTTTTTCCTTCAACATGATACTCACAACAAAGGAAGTTTAGTGTTAGTTAGCTCCTGTCCTCCATCCATGCTCACTTACAGCAATTGTTGCCTATAAAAGAAGAACTGCTCTTTTCCAAAGGATGGCATGTTTCTGAAATGGTTCCTCAATGAGGTGGAGGCAAAGACTGAGTACTTCATCAGTAGCAACCAGTTTACCCACCATGCTTCAAGAGACCGTGAGCGTGCAAAGGATACTTTACCTACTTGAGAGGGCCATGCATTTAAAGTGACCTTTTGCACGTCTCAGAGCTAGGTAAGTACTAGCATACAATGGTGTGTTTATCACAGCCTTTCGCGTAGGTGGCAACCAAAAGCAAAGGAGTCTTTTAAAGCAGCTCTGACTGGTAGATATTCATTCCAAGGTCTATGCTGGCTTCTGGCAGCCTAAGGCCAGACATAACAATCTGACGGCCTCAAGTAAAATGTAGTGTCCAAATAGATAATGTTCATGGCTCTGTTCCTTCACAGGACAATGCAACTCCATGAGGGTGGGGAAATGCCTTGGATTTGGATTCACTGTTAGGAACAACAATACAGGAAACTGAGTGATTGCTATTTTCTTCTTGTAGCATCACTCACTTCAACTCCTTCGAGGCACTGTTCTCATTCTGATTAGCTGTGTATAATGTCGCAAGTCTTGAGTCACAGGTTCCCGCCAGGGATGGCCTTGATAAATGAACATACCCCACCTCACCCCCACTTCTGAGTTTAGGCTGCTATCCTCATTGGCTAGGGACAGATATTCAAAAAGCCTGAGCCTGAATTGATTCACTCTCTGCAGGTCAGTCTAACCTGGCCAATTTGTAACTGGACAGACATCCCAGATATGCAGGCACATGCCTGCAGTGGCTCAGGCTAGAAGCTGGGGGGCACTAGAGCTGCCCTCCCTTCCTTCCACAAAATGGAGCTGAGAGGGTGTGTGGCCAGGCTCCCACAGGACATTGTGATTAGCCCAGCAGGAAATTGATAACAGTGTTTATCACCCAATTAAGAAAAGAACAGAGGGACATTACCAGCCACTCCTTGATTCTGACCCTTGATTCAGCACCCACCATAGCCAGCATGTGCTCTGTTAGCCAATACACAGACACCTCCTCAGCAAGGCAAAGGGGAGGGGGGAATTCCTGCTTAGCAGGGAGTGGTGAAAAGGAGGAGGGCTAGCAGCCTGCAAGTCTCTGCTGGAGCTCCAGCCAGGGAGCGGAGAGGAGGGGACAGCCCTGCTGTGGAGCTGAGATCTCTGCCCAGCACAGAGAGCATGCCATGATGCCGGAGGTGGCTGGTTTAACTTCAACCAGCAAGGGGTTTGGGACAGACATTGCATAAATCGGCTTAAGCCAAATCAATTAAGTCTGATACTACATTCAACCAGGTTTATCTCAAACAGGTTTCAGCCACTCTCAGACGGGTTTATGTGCACTGAACATCTGTTCTGTTACAGGTTTAAACCAGTTTCTGATCACTTAAACCAGTTGGTGTGTAATGCCTGTCCCTAGCCATTGAGACAGATCTTTAAAAGGAGGATTGTAGAACTGATTTGAGAAGGCAAAGGAGCTCCCCTTAATCACTGTTAAGGAGTAGGGGCCAGGCTTTCACAAATCTTTCGCACAACATGTAGAGTACTCTTCAGCTGAAGATCTCAAAGCACTTGACAAACGAGTGTTATCTTTCATATCCCCATGCTATTACCCACATTTTATAGCTTGGAGAATACAGGTTAAATGCTTCACCCAAACTCCTCCAGTACAACAGAAGGAGGAGCTAAGAGAAGAAACAAGCGCCTCAGTCCAGTGCCCTACTCACTATATGGTAGACAAGATCTACACCCTTGAAACATAGAAGATATCACATTTTGCCATTTGAAATGTTGCCTCTGTCCTTAGACCAAGACGGCTACAACCTACAAAGAGGATTTTCAAAACCTTCTAACCAAAAAAGGAGTTCTGAAAATCCCAGTAAGTGCATATCTGCATCATAGGGCACTGAAATGCCTTTGTCAATCTGGTCTCAAATTACTTATATTTTTTTTCAAATTTCAAAAAGATAAGATAAAGATTTTTATTTGGAACTGGTACACAAAAATGTTAAGAGAAAAACATTCTCAAAAGATTTTCAGGTTGACCATTCAGGGATCTGGCAAGAGATCCAGATATTTGAGTAGTTATGCCAACCAAATCCAGAGTTCAACTCCTGTGCGCTCATACCTACTGCTAATGTCATCCGTCTTTCCATAGGAAAGGCGCGCACACAAAACGTTAGAGTTCAGTCTGTTATATATATGGCAGGAAAGAACTGTGAAATTATTAGCAATCCACAGGCTACTGCTGTTTTAACAAAACCCTCTGTGGCCTTCTGCGTTCAGTAAATCAGATAGCGGTGTCCGACTTTATTTGCATCATGCTTGCCAAGACTTTTGATTGGGGAATTAATAGCTCCCATTGCCACCACAGTGCAAGCATTTCACTGCACTTCACTCCAACAGGTTTCAATGCAGAGAGGTCAAATGCAATTTTAATGAGCACCACTGCTGTTCTATTTATTTTAATACCTTTATTGCCCCATCAAATTTATGATAATTAAGGACAGCACAATTACAATGAATTAAGCATGGGTTCTTTAAATGCATCACCTATTATTTTATAATCAATTAAAGTGAATAAAATTAGTAATAAAAACGAAAATCTGGAGTGCTCTCATGTCTATTACTATCATTATTCAAAAGGCCTACTTGGGGTCATGGTTAACTACCAAGATTTCTGTACTATTAGAAGGTCTATAATAATCCATTTTCCCACCAATTTGCTGTGGATACAGATATCATTTCTAGCAGGTATTCTTTGCCAAGGTGTATCATTTAAGCCTTGATCCTCCAAGCTGCCGCACAGGTCACAGCAGGAAGCAAAAAGGTGCAGAGTTCGTAAAAGGTTCGTAAAAGAGAACGGACACGTGGCAAAAAGAAGCTCGAGCCGTCACGGCACCAAGCGGCAGTAAAATTCAAACCCCTTGTACACCCACTCCCTGACTGTCGTCATTAGGGGTAAATATAATAGGTTGTGGATAGAAAGTGGACCCACTGAAGGGGAAAATAAAGACGCTTGGCAATTTACTTCCCTCCTAGATTCCTCTCTCCCGATAACCTGTAGAAACAACACACAGGCTGTGCAAAGCACCGCTGTAATTACTACAGGGTCAGGGTCACCCGTACTCTCTTATCCTGCTCACCGCTTTCCACGTTGCACTGGGAGGCGCAGCCGCCTGCACCTGTTCCCTTAATGGATCAGTCTCCTGGCCAGAGGGTATCTTTACCCAGATCGTCTAGTCAACTGAATAACATAGCTGACGCACAGCAAAGTGTTCCCTTTCACAAAAAGGTCAAAAGGAAGCCCTGGTATCTCAAAGACAATGAACAAGTTAACATGCAAAAGGAAATGCTTCTTTACAGAATACATTTACCTTGTGGCGCTCGCTGCCACAGGCTGTGATCGAGGGAAACCGTTTGGCAAACCTTTGAAAGAAATAACACCACCCCCAAAAACAAAACAAAAAAAAGCCAGAGCTGCAGCTACATAAGCTAGGATGGACATTTCAAAGCAGTTACTTTTTCTTATTTTGGCAATTACGCAAATCCCCATCAGGAAACACTTTTCCTCCCCGAGTTACAATTGTGCCATTCAGCGAGTGCGCGTTACCGTAGTATCCCATCTTGTTCAGTGTCCAAGAGCAAACATTGGACAACTGGCTTAGTGCTGTGCAGCAATGGGTTTTCTTTTGTAGCATAAATGTCACTCCCATCATCGCCACTGCATACTGGCATGCTCTGCTCCCCACGTTAGCCAAAGGGAGAAACGTGCCACTGTGAGAAGGTTCGTTTCAGCCAAATCTCCAAAAGCTCAGCTGCTCCATCAAAAGGTCCTGCATTTGCAAACCTAAGCAGGTGATCCTGGGAAACCAACATCAAGAGAGCATTTCTAATGCTTCTGACTGTGGTCAGGGTGAATAGGCAATTAAACTGGCCACCTGTGGTGTTCCCAGCTGGATCACAGAGGTGGAGGGACATGAGAAGAAAAAAAAACAAAAAACCTGACACATTACTGGGCAAAAGTAACCTATCATGTCTGAATTTCCAAAAAAAACCCTTCAGGTTGGAGCATAGTAACGAGCACTCAAAGAATCAGTTTTCCTTGGCCTTATTTTGCTACCCGCCAAGCAGAAGGGTGATTGGATGGGCAGTGCTCCTCTGTGGACAGGGCATGGAGCCAGCATAGGGGATCCCACAGTGCTGTCCTTGGCTCTTCACTGCCCTGTAGTCCAGGAAGAGTTAACTCTCCTTTCTATGCCTCCATTTCCCTTACCACTTTCTGTTCAGTCTGCAAGCTCCAAGGCAGACAGTCCTTCCTACTGTGCATCTGTACAGCGCTCAAACACAATGAAGCCCTTAGACACTAATGTAATACAAATCACCAGCACCACCAGTTCAGATCAGATTTTTGCAATCCAAAGCACGCTGCAGTTAGCAACTCCCACCCCTTGCAGGAACCTACTAACCACCTGGTTTCCCCGAAGCACTTCAGCACACTGGAGGGAAAGATTGACTGTATCTAGTATTACCTCCTAATTTGCATCTCCAGTCAATGGCAGCTGCTTTAATTATGACACTACACAGATTTCAGGCCCTTTTATCACTTGTCAGGCTGTCTCGCTCTGTGCCTCCATGTGCCGTCGTTCTCACCGACACCGCGCTTCCCAGAAATGCTCTTTTCTTTGTCAGCTTTGGGGAGAGATTTTAGCTGCTACCCATCGCAATCAATGAGTGCGAACTTCTCTGGCACCACGGGGCCCGGCTCTAAGTGCAGCAGCGTGGGAGACTGTCTGTCGGCTACGCTAGAACGACAGATCGGTTAAGCTGTTCAGCTCCTTAAGTTGCCTTTTTCCCCAGCAAGTTATTTTCCCCTGCTGAATCCCATCTCATGCTAACCCCACAGGGAACACAGGCCACATGCTTACGCAGGAGGAGCAAGCTTTTAATTTAGGCTCGACAGAAGAAACCCTGAATGTGTAAAAGAAAAGGGCTGCTCCAAGATGAGCAGGCGCAACCACCTCCTTCCTTGTGGCGTAGTATTTTTCTTTCCCGAAGGAGAGAATCCATAGCAATTTCTCTCTGCATTCACTGTGGGACACGTGGCACTAAGTCAAAATGCTTTCGCTTGGGGGTCAGCTGCAAGCCTAAATGATTCACGTGGCTGGGGAGGCTCATCTTGCACTGTCGCCAGCACCCCCGCATTCACCCTTTTGACTGCAAGAAGAACTTCACATCCCCAAGCAACAAGATGACAAAGGGAGAAACTCAGGACTCAAAAATCTCTCTCGGGCAAATCCCCGTCCAAGACATGCACGAAGCATGCGGCAGCTGTGCTCTCACTGAATTACAAGGCTTACCTCGAACGCCACCGCCCTTATTGCTTCTCTTTCGGGATCCAATGGCCCTTGAGGCGACACTGAGTGTCCTCAAGCCCCCAATTCTGGCCAACTCCTGACAAATGGAGGCAGAGGGCACTCAGCACCTCACAGAGTCCATATATTGCTTTCAAAATGGTCACGACTGGAAGAATTGTGATGCCCTGAAGGAAACTTAGAAGCCAAGTATAGCGTGCAAAACGTCGCATGCTCTGCCAACGCCATTTCATAGATCCATAAATTGTAAGGCTGGAAGGGACCTCAGGAGATCACCGGGGCCGACCCCCTGCACCAAGCAGGAAAGACAACTGGAGTCAAGTGACCCCAGCAAGATCACCGTCCGGTCTCCTCTTAAAGATTTCCAGAGTAGGTGACTACACTGCCTCTTCCACAGTCTGGACATCCCCGTATCACCACACCAGCTCCTTGGTCTCTGCACATCTCCTTCTTCAAAAGGACTGGGAGGAATACTACCAGTAAAAAGAGCACCAGGAGGAAAACTCATCAACCATAAACTTGCTTCCATGGCTTTGTGCAGTGGCGAGGGGTGCGAGGTGCAGATGCACAGGTCTAGGGATAGTCGCGCATCTCCACGAGAGCTGACCATCAACCTTCGCCGCTTTATTTTCTTCCCGCATCCCTGTCGCACAGATGCTCAATTGCCTCAACCTCTTCACTGCTTCTTCAGTTTACCCAGCAGTCACTTCCAGGTCACAGCTTTAGCAGACCATACACGGCAGCAGAAGGCAATACAAGTGGAGTTTGGCGCGTATGAGACTAAGAAAGCTAGAGTGGCCCTTGCCCGTGTCTGGCAGTCTTGATAGCAAATCACTCGCGTTAACTACTGTACTTTATAGGTCAGGACAGCTTGGCATTCTGCAGAGACAGGCAACAGGACATCCATCAAAACGACCTGTGCTTCAAATCAAAGCTGGACCCCACTGTGCCAAGCCTAACCTCCAGGAATACTCCAATTCAGACACTGATCCTGTGCAAAAAACTGCACAGGACTGCAGTCTATGACTCGAATTCAAAGCACCAGAGGTTCAAACCCTGACTTTCTGCATCAGTAAGCTTCCCATGTAAGAGGTGGGGACAGGGAATACTTGGTAGAATCCATGTTAATCTGAGTTTACATGTGTACATTTTCATATTGAAGCTTTAAGTAAGAATATATTCACAGCACCATAACAGACTCAGTAGTCCATAACCCTGGCAATACTGGACTGTTCCCTCTGGTATACGTTTTTAAATAATGGAGTGCAGTCTGGCATTATCATTTGTATAAAGCCAAAAAAAAAAAGCAGCTCTTTGTACGTAGGCTTGAAAATAATCAAGATGAAATATAAACTGAGCCAGAAAAAGAGCAGAAACACAAAGCAAAGCAGCTAATAATTTCATCCACTTCTGCCATGAGAAACTTTTCATTGACAATACAGGCAGAGGCATGCATATCAGGATGAGGAGAAGAAGAAGACGGCTGCATTCAGCCTACTAGGTCAGACCCATATAGCTGTACTTAGACAAAGTTAAATTTTAAAAGCTTCTAATTATCCCATGTAACGTTCCCTTTTTACCATTTCCCGACACCGTGAAAGAAGGTGGGAGTTCAAACATAATTTCCTTCCATATGGGGATAAACTTAATGATTTCTTATTACATATTCTGTTTATCCCACATGCATTTATCCAGTAATTCATAGTTTACCAGAACGAGATTCTGTTTGCACAGATTGCTAGCAGATTTGTGTGCTGGAAAATTCATGATCAATTTGATTTTTGTTGGCTCCTTTTGCTAACATCAAGTTTAACGGCAAAAGGGGGAGAGAGCAAAACCACCAATACTATACCATCATTACAAAAATCAACTAATCTCGCTGCCTCTCACCTGTGTGCGCAGCTACCTAAATTCCAGGGCATCAAGGATACTTATGTATTTACATGCTAATGAGATTGTTCTCATTAGCAGTGCTTCAGACTTCAGGCAAACTCAGTGACTTTCACTCAAGAAGCTGCAATAAAAACTCAACAATCACATGCTCTATAATATCAGGAGCAGGTGTCCCCCAGAGCAATAGAGAAGGTGAAGGAAGCATTAACGACTGCTTATATGAATTATTCAGCACTCGCTGCCATTCTAACCGGAAGAAAGGTGCTGGGCAGCTAAAACTAAGGAAGAATATAAATATTCTACTATTTATTCACAGGCCATTTGTCCCTTCCTACCAAGTAAAGCCTATGAGAAAGAGCAAACCTGAGTGTACCTGGCATCAATCATTCCCCACTTGTTAAAATCCTCTAGTAGTCCCTTTTCCCGCATCTTCTAAGACAAATATCTTGCTAGACATTAAAAGTATTGCTATAAACGTTGGCGGGAATGGCTACCTGACCTCTTGAGATGAGATAGGTGCCCAATTATGCACAGCTCAGAGTATTTCCAGATTTGGCACAAAGCAATTTTTCACTCCTTTCCAGCTAGCACGGGAGCTAAATATATGCCTTCACTGGACAGAGAACGAGGCAGGAATGAACATTGAGAACAAAGTCCTGGATCTACTAAAGTTTGTGGCAGCTTCTGTAGAGCTAAGACTTCCTTCTAAATTCAGAAGAGAAACTGAGCAGTCCTGGCTCATTCAGTGGAGTAGCTTTACAGCCTGCCACGAGTGCAAATGGTGTTGACAGTACACTTATTCACTGTGGAAGATGTATGATAGGGGAGAAGGAGAAGAAGAAGAAGAACAACAACAACAACAGTGTGTTGTCCCAGTCTTAACACAGACTTCCCAAGTGAAATTGGACAAATCCTTAATATTTCCTTAAGGTAGTTTGGCATTGGGAAAATACTCATAAGAATACTCTCATAGTAGACAGCAGTGAACAGCTTGTATGCGGCAACGAGTGTGAGAATTAATTAATGTGCAGTAAGAAGGAAAGTGGGGCTGCACATTAAACAGACAGGAGAAACAGAAATAATATGCAACTGCCTTATTCAATGACATGATTCATCTTGTGTATTAAGGACCTGATCCTGCAGCAAAACTCGGCACCCTGGCCCTAGTCCAACAAAGCACTTGGCCAAATAGTCCCATTGCTGAATTGGGACTAGGGTATCGAGGACGCTGGAGAATGGCGTCATGGACAAGGAAGAGTTCCGATGGAAACAATAGGATGTAATCACGTAATTAAAAATACACATATAGTAAAACAAGCATATCGTTCAGGCAGAAGAACCTGCTTTGATGTCATCATTTCTGGCTTTTGAGGACTTTGCAACCCGATTACTCTCATCTGTAAAGGGGTCTTTCATAGGGTTATATGCTAAATCTTCCTTTGTGCGTTACAAGTTGTTAATGGCACTGTCTACATTATTAATGACAAAAACACTGATAATGGCCTAAAACAAAAAGGTCTAAATAGAGATGTTTATCTATCCAAAAAAACAATTAGGCAGGCTTCAGGTTGTAAAACGGGTGAACTACTATTTCCAGTTAAATGCAAGGACATTCATTGCAACTGTCATTATCTCAAGGAAGATCGCAGCTAATTTCGTTGGACTTATAAACCCGTTCTGTGCATATTATAAGTCACCTTTCAACCTCCTATTTCCTGGACAGCAGTCAAATCTTGGCACGTATCCCGCTTTCCCCCCTAATGCAACTAAAATGCAGGTGCCTCTGATCTAGGCAGGGAAAAATTCACTAAACATGTCTGTTTATGATTTTATTTCCCACCTAATTACAGCTGAAATAATATAATAAGATTTGTGTTCCCTGCTCGAGTCTGACATATTTAATAGATTATTCAATATTGGTTTATCCAGCTATGTCAGAATGACAGCACCACTTAATGTTAATCAGAGGTTGTGTGTGAGCATCAATGTTAAGCTTTGCACAGCTCAATGGAATTATTAGAGTTGCGAGACACCGTCAATATGTTTTGATCTCTGTGTCAAATGAATTTGGTGACTTGGTAATTTCCTCCCTTTATGTTCCATTGCTGTTTAATTGTTTTGTCATCTGTGCTCGCGCTGCCCTACCTAATTGTAATACTGGATGTTTAGGCGAATCAGAGGACGCAGTATGACATTCATTGTCACTGCAGCTCAGATATTCTCTATTTATCTACCTACCACCAACTCCCAACATGCATAAACCTTGAAAGTCCTGTTTAAGCTCCCAAGGAGCTGCTACAGTGTAATTCTGATGGATCTGCAATGTCACAGTTTTCAACTAACAAAAAAATATGATCAAACAACAAGGCATTAGAAAATGAGAAATTTCAGGATTCTCAACGCAATCCTCTTCCCAGTACAGCGAGCCCATGAAATTCACCACCTACAAGGTCAGAGACAAATTCTGGTGGTGGGTAGAAAAAGAGAGCAAATTTTTTTTTTTGTTCCAAGGAGTAACCCAATCTCATACTTCACTGTCTAAATCGACTACGTGCGAGTGTCAGGGAGGAACTGCTGCCTCCCACATGCACGCACAGTTGCACAATTGATTGTGTCAGTTATTGAGTGAGTCAACCCTCTGGCTGTCCAGAAGGACACTGGACCTTGTTACGACTGGTAGGAAAAATCCTTTGAACTGAATTTAACATATAATGCACCACGAGCTCCAACCATCACGTCACTCAAATCAATGACAGTCGTCCACTGACTTCCATTATAGGAGGACCAGGCCCAAAACGTCAACCTATATGATAGATGGTACAAGTTCTAGGACCACTACGGCAGGCTTGCAATGTGCCTTCCATCTTCAATTTGAACTTGTTTGCTTCTGCAAGCTTAACTTGGATTGCTGCCACCGAGTCAATACTTTTTAATTAAAAACACAAGGAGAGAACTGAATCCAATCTCAACTCAAATCCAAATCACAATTTCCCCTAGATTCAGGATCCAGGGAAAGGTTTAAGGTCGTCCAGTGAGCCAGCCATACCACAGATCCATACCAGTAAGCAAACTTACTGAATCTCACGTTCCCATTTGGGCCCTGCTCAAAATTTAATATATTTTATATTAGGAGGATTGGCAAGTGACAAGTGAAGACAGCTGAAAAGCAGGCCTGTTTGATACATGTCATTGTCATTATCTTTGAGAAGTGTCAGACAAAACCCAACACATGGTCTATCTATCAAGAGACTCTCGGTGGATTGACTGACAGCCAGTGTTAAGCACTGACTGCTAAGTTCAGACTTTCAGTATAATCAATGAAGTCAACATATTCTTACGCCCACTATCATTTTCACTGCTAATTACCACATAAACCAGATACTTACTAGGCACAGATTAACACATTAAAACCGTAATTGGTTTACAACCAGGTCTAACCCCTAGCAAGTAGGTTAAACCGTATCTCTAGCTTTGGCTGAAACTAAGTAGGTGGGAGAAAAGAGGAGGAAGTAGGTCAACACCACCCATGAATAGTTTTAGTTAGTATTCATTTTATCTCCTGCTTGAACCCGTGGAAGCAAACAATGCACTGGTGTAAAAGAGCAGGGAAGATGATCACATTGAATCGGGTCTGTTTTCTACCGTATCTTTTAGTATAGCTAAGGCACTCAATGTCCAGACATCTCATTGTCTCAAGTAATTTTTTTTAATGGATGAAGTTTAAATATGCCCATAATATGCGGTGCAAGCAATTTCCCCCCATGTCACCTCACGGTGCCAAAAGCAAACTTCACACCAGCAAAAGATCTATAAATCAGAAAAAACCTTGATCAAATGGATGCACTTTTTGCTGCACCAATCCATAAACTAAGAGTTCCTGGGCTGATCCTGGGAACAGCCATGCTTATGAATAAACTTCAACAATGGGTACAACCTGACTGAGGTCAGCGCAACAAGGTGTGCAACTAAAGGCAACAATACAATAGGCAGGATCATGCCCCATGAGAGGGAAACATTTTAGTTTTAGTAGTTGCAGTTTTAGTAACCAACCAAAATTTTTTCCCAAGCGGGCAGTGATTTTGCAGATGCTCAATTTAGGAAATTTAAACCGTCTCGCTTTTAACCCAACTGCTGAGCACGAGTCCTGTGACAACTAGGCTCCAGGAAGGGCTCTCAAGTTAAACCTTTAAAAAGCGAGACACAAGAAAAATCACTAGTTACTACTGAAAATCCTAGCCTAAGGGCACTGTTCACGTTTATCTCTGTTACCATTAATTCAAGCAGGGTATGGAGATTTATTTTTTACACTGATTTGTCTCATTAGGGCCTCTTCAGAACACTTCAGGATCCATCCTGTCCCATCTCTAGTAACAGTAACCAATGGCCTGCCCAGGTAATGCCAGAAAATAAAATTAAAGGTACTCAAGCCGCTGGGCCGCAGAAGTACGAAAACCAGCAGAGACATTGCTTTCCCCCCACCCTCCCCCACATTTATCAAACATTTGGTAGGTGAAAAGGGTGCAATTGGTGTACTACAGGAAGTAGAAATGTACACAGTTGTGTGAAAAGACTGCTATGAAACCAGAATACATTGTGACTTCTGCTTCCAAGTTGATAAGCTCAAGTCCTCTGTACTAATGAGGAAACAAGTCGACTCACTGAGACTTGACTCCGAACAACATTGTTTTCCCTCTTGAGTATTAAAAAAGAAAAAGGTGGTCATGGACCAGATCCTCAACATCCATGTGGCTTTACTGCTGGGAGAAACGAGATCTGTTGTGTCACCATAATGACAAATGAAACGTTGGACAAGGACCATCTCTTCAAAAATAAACCAAACGCACAAAGCTGTAAACTAATATACACGTTAATATTTTAAAACATTCTTCTGCCTTTTCTATCTAGGCGTAAACCTTCCCTGTAGTAACTCTGTGCTCATTCCTACTTGTCTTTGAAAGCCAGTGTGAAAAAAGCCTGTTCCTTGCTCCCCCTCCCCCTCCACCCGAGCTCCATTCCCTGGGTGGTAAATTGTTATTCTAGCAGGACCCATCCTGTGCCAGGTACTTTGGGTTTCCAAGGCCCTTACTACATCATGACCCGAATCAACTGCCTTCCACTTCACAGCAGTGCAGGAGATGCCTCTCCAGCCTGTAAAAAGGAGGCAGACTCTTCCAAGTTTCAGGGGTATAGGTTATAGCAGCGTTGGTCTTGTAGGTAGACAAGGTTCGTTGGGTAACGATGCAACAGAGAACATCATTTTATCTTTTAACAGACCAACTCAAATAGTTGAAACTTCTCGATACCTCTTAACTCAACTCTTTGAGTTGGTCTAATACAAGATATCGGATTTACCCAAAGAACCTAGATGAAGGCTAGATGAATGCCTCACCGGGGTCATTTGACCCCAGTACTCTTTCCTGCCATGGCAGGGGGTCAGACTCGATGATCTGCTCAGGTTCCTTCCCACCCTAGAAGCTATGAAACCTGGTCGGCAAGCCTTCCCGATTTCAGCCGGATTGCGCAGGCTGCCGCCAAAAAAGGATCCGCAGAGAATATAGCTGAGAAGAACCAACACTGTCATTAGGCTGGGAACATATGAAGTGGTTGTTTTAGCCAGGTTACAGATGGGCAAAAATCAGGCAAAGAGCACGTCAGCCAGAAAACGCTGGATGCTCTGGAAGAGGATCA
>NW_017728932.1:6326988-6363339 GCF_001723895.1 Crocodylus porosus | reverse complement strand
GGGTGGGGAAAGGAGGGGGGCGGGGGAAAAACAAGGGGGAAATAATGCCAAACGTTTTCAACAGCAGCCACACACACGGAGAAAAACAAAACAACCACCAGTTTCCTGAATTGAAGGTCATCTGAAGAACACTCTTATTATTTGTAGGTCTGTTTATCTGGCTCAACACCATTTGTAATCATTTCTGGGGACTTCTAGGGTACAATTTTTCCCTGTGCTTCCCCTGCTCTCCGATTTGGTGAGCACGGGGTTTACCTATTTGTATTTCAAAGGAAATTTGCAATTAACACAGCTGCATTCAATTCCCCGTTAAATTAGCATCGCTGAACAACGGCACGATGCTGTTCTCTGAGAAGGGGCTTGCTACAAGCCAGCAGGAGCAAAAGAGCACATGTCATGTTTCCCCTTAGGATCTACAAAAGCCACCAAAAATTATGCTAATTTCTTAATGGCAGAAAATGTCTTTGGAGGGAGGGAAAATGTGTTTTTATATTGGAGGGAATATTTCGTTAGCTTTTAACAATCCTAATTAAAGTTTAAACCTGAGGCTGGCTGAATCGGGGCAAAGAGCACAGAGCCCCATCACCCAGGCTGCAAGAGTAACCTTAAAGAGATTGCAGTTGCTGTCGGTAGATCTGGAGCCAGACAGCGATTTATTTGTGTTGTGCTATTGTCAGCTTCTTATTGCTTGACGTTGTGGCTTGTAAATTGTATAAAAAGAGCCCAGAGCATTATGGATGGATGCATGAAGGCCATTTACACGTAGAGAGAATAAAGTATTTCTCTTTATACTAGTTTGTTTCAAAATGTTTTATTCAATTGTTCAAATCAGGTAATCCTCTGGGTGCCTATATTTACTACATGAGTATATGTCAACGTTCCTGATGTTAAATTAAGATCCATTTATCACCTTTTTACCACACATTCGCTTGGCTGTGTTAAGGACATCCAAGTCGCAACGAGCCCTCTTTAACGGAGGACCAGCTGGCATTGTGGGAAAACCTAATGGGAACCGGCATCTACCTTTTCCACATAACATTCAAAGTGCACAATGCTGGATTTGCCAAGATTTGATTCATGATCTGCAGCTTTGAATTATGATCAGGCACGTCAGTCACTGCAGCAGCAAAAAGGAAGGGAAAAAAAAAGGTGTCTGGGTATTTTAATTTACACATATTTACAGTGTTTGACAGTTCATAATGTGGTCTGCGAGGGAGTGATGCTGCATCACATTAACACAGTAGGATTACACAAAGTCTTCTTACATGTACACAAATAAATACAACACACCAAAATAGAAAGGCGAAAGGTATATAGGTTCCTCTTCATTTTTCATATATGGAACAATACTGCAGAACTGGAAAGGAGCATGGTAAGACAGACTTAGAGAAGTATCTCCTTAAGATCTCTTCAATATTTGGGGTACTCAAGCTGGTACCAAAATCCTTCCAGTCCCCAAAGCAAATTACACAGACAGCAAGGCAGGAAGAGCATGCCCTCCCTGAGCAGAGACAGTCTTCTCTCTTTTGCTCCTCTGAAAGACATGAAGATCCCCGCATGGCAATAGCCTACTCTGAAGTTGTTAACATCCAGCAGGCAACAAGAACAACATTTGACAACCTCGGTCCTGACCAATTTCTAAATAACTGAACGACACCCCGCCACCCCCGTTACCATAAGATCTAAACACCTCGCATCCCTTAGTGATTTGATCCACAGCCTGGAAACCTAGAGAAATATTAACCTCCACTTGCTAGGAATTCATGCGCAAAAGAATGAAATCTCTTGAAATGGCCACACACGCATGCAAAAAAAAGTTGGTGACAGCACAGGGAACTGAAGCCAGATCGCGTGAGTGCCTTAATCAAAGACCATCCTTTTCTTGCTACAAGGCCATTTCACACCTTGAAAGATTTGCCCAAAGAGAGAAGAACACCCTCCTTTAACAAAAGTTATCCGTGAGCGTGCAACAGGATCCCGCGGGAGGACTGGAAGCTAGGTATTAGCAGGCCTTGCTTCCAGCTTTGGCAGAAACTCATTTGTCAGTCTCTGGAGAGAGCCACCCAGTGCTCTGTTCTGCCTCCCTGCACAGGCCCATGTCATGAGTTATGACACTATGCTCTATGTTGAACCTTATAGCGGTGCCCGCTAGGAAACCAGAAAGGCATCGTGCGATTGCCAGAGTCAGCCGCACAAATCTCGTGCTCAAATCTCAACACGATTAAGTACATGTAGCCCAGCATGAGGATGCACATGCACAATTATATGCACATATCACCCAGCATGAGCCATCCTGTGACGGGTACTTTGGCAACCCAGAGTCACAGCTGGGATTGCATGGCCCTTATTACATCAAACCTACGTCTATTTGAGGTGGGAAGCGCTCAAGTCCATTTTGATCCTGGCCCTGCCCCACGGCAAAGCCATTCAAGGGGCAGATGAAACAGCTCTGCAGAGCTGTCGGCCAGATGCAGCATCACACCACAACGAGCCATGCTTGCCACCAGGAAAACAGACCGCAACCTTTCTCCTAAGCGGTTGGACTTTACTTTGCAAGAAGCTCCATTGATTGCAGGGAGGTATTCCTCAAGTAAGGTATGGCTCACGGTAAACAAACGGCCCTTCACGTCTCTTTCATTTCCCCCCCATTGTTTAGATGGGGAACCTGAGTCAAACAGAGGTCTGACACTCACTGACTTGGCAATTTGTGGCCACCAAGGGCACTTTGTGGTACTTGGATACTGACTTAAAAATATTAAAGAAAATACAGAAAGAGGACACAGCTCTACCCTCTGCCATGCTTTTACAACCTGCTCCCCACCCCCAACACTACCAGCCCCAAAACAGCCCTGATACTAACACTTTATTCCGTCCAGCCCTGCAGCAAACAATATGTACTGGCATCTAAGCAGTAATATATTGGTTACATGGAAAAGTTATCAGAATAAGTCTAAGGCAGAAAACTGCCAGGGTCAAGTATCACATGAGAGAGAGATTCAACTGAAACAGCATATTTCATTCACTTCTCCCTTGAAATAAATCCAGAGGATCACATCTTGTTTGAGAGAGAGAGACTCGACTGATTATGCAAATAAAATGAAGTTGAAATCTTCTCAGGGAAGAAGAAGCTGGCAAACTAGGGCAATTAAAGGAAGCAATTATTACTAGAAATAAATAAGGCAGACAATTTTGCTTCTTACTGAAGCTATAAGGGCTTTGGGACCTCAAAGCATGGAGCTGAAATGCTTTCCTTTCCTCTAGTACTTAAGCCCTCTATTGCTTCCCCTCCACAACAATGACATGTGACCTAGTCCCACAAGCAATGAGAAACCAAACCGTATGTTTTCATGGCAAGACAGACTGCAGCTCTTTCCCTGGAGAGCCCAGTGTTGATGTATGGCAAAGGCAGCTGCTGTGGAGGCAAATCAATAGAATTAGATCTAAAACAAGCAGACAAGCAAATAAAAACCTGTCCCCCATTTCTGCAGCACAAAACACCCACAGAAATAGATGAGCTGTTGGGAAGGAAGGGCTGGATGTTCAGAGGTCTCATGCCGCTGTGAGCGACAAGGTATGGCCCACTTCTTTCGTTTTCTGGACATGCTACAGGTTCATTTTATGTTAAAAATGCACCCCCTTGGCCCAGAAACACCCTTTGCCCTTCAGATGATTTCACTGGCAATGACACCCAAGAGTCAGTCCTTGAAGGAGACCCGAGATCCTCTTCCAAATGGCACTATTGGTGCAGACCTTTCCCAGGCCACATCCGAAGGGTGTTCAAGTCCAGCCAGGCAGGCATGTTTGGCTTTTGTTTTAAAGAAGGGATGTCTTGTTCGGAGCAGTGCTACAAAAGCAATGTCATGTCATGTTTACAACTTCCCCTCTATTGACTTCTGCTGCTGGTGAATTTTTTATGACAGAAATTACAAATATTTAGACTGCTGATGGCAGGATGAGCCGAGTATTCCCAAGACTCACGAACACCAACTTTGCTAGTTTTTAGGCCTTAGCTGGCTGCGTAAGGGAATCTACTGACAGCTTCTGCATCTGGCAGTACCGGAGAGAGGAAGAGCGTATTGAAGATGAAATCCATTCTAGAGGCAGAATAATACACCATGTCATAACAAGTGCATTCGCCCTCCAAGCAGGTTTTAAACTCCCCTCCACGTGGCTCTTTGCAGGTTTTGCACACCGTCTCCCTACAGCATGTTTACCAACAGAGTTGCAATGTCACATTTGTAACGCTCATGGCAATGGAAAGGGGGAGCACAAAAATATAAGACAGTAAGACATGCACGGGGAAAAAACAACCAGTCAGCTGGAAGCAGCCTGGACTCAGAAGTCATGACATTCATACTCCATGGCTGGCTCTGCTGCTGGTAAGTTGGGCAAATCGTTGAACTCCTCTTATCCTCAACCTCTTCTACATCTTTAAAATGGGGCTACTAAAGCACCAAAGCAACCCAGTGAGATGGGTATTAAATACATGGATGTTAAGTCCTTCCAGACCTGTGGATGCAGGATGCTACCAACGCCCACAGCAGAAGCAGTCGGTGTATACAGAAGGCTCAGGCAGTACCGGTCATTTGAACTATTTGTAACATGACTATTATGGATGATTTGCCTCAGTTTAAGATGCTTATACCCCTCGCTCCCACACCCCACCACGCACACTTTTTAAGGAATATTTACAAACACAGAAAATAAATGCATCTTAAAAGAAGATGCGCGACTCCAAAAGCAACACACAACATTGCTTCTTGCAATGTGACCCCTGAAGACCAGCTAGGAGGCAGCTGGGATTTCCTAATCCCATTGCAAGCGAGCAAGACATAAACAAAACGTCACTACTTTCTGTGGGGACAGAGCAGACGTCACACCACAGCTTCTTCCCCGGAAAGCCATCCCAGCTCAGAGCTCCCTCGCCCTTCTCCTCTCACCGAAGGCTGATGGTTCTTGACCAACCTCAGTCTAAGAGAAGACCCTCATTAAGACCCTGGGATTAGAGAGACGTTAGATGAGGAAGAAGAGGCTATGCTCCATCTGGCAGCCACTTTTATTGCTTCAGTGTCATAATTATCCTATCGCGGACCTCTGGTATTAAAGAGCCGCTGCTTTCCAGCATGATCCAGTGCAACAGCAACACTTGCTTCCTTCTGGTTCTGCTCTGACACGCGCAGAAACCAAGCGGCTCTAGCATACAGAAACTGCCAATGCTCAGCATGTCCTACTTGTGTGAAGCGGGTATTTTGAATCTCATTTCCATTAGAACATGGACTGAAGACAATGTTTTGAAAAGTAAAGTAAATTGAGGAGGGGTGGGATCATTTTTGGTATTGTATAACTATTTCATATTTTTAGATCTCTCTTACATGATGCCATGACAGAGTGACAAAATAAAAGTTCAACTGTGATAGCTTATTTTTTAAATCATTAAAAAGCAGCAGCAACTACCTGGTACCGACTGAAGCCATCGTTTCTTTTCCAGATCAAAGCGTCTCTTGTTTTTGTTGTAAGGAATCAATTGACACAGTCTGGCACACGGGTAGACTTACATTTCAGAAAGGAGGCATCTCAGCAGCACAGGAAAGCATCTTCTTGGTAGCTTTAATCTTGCTCATCCAGGTACCAAGCACCAAAAACAATGTCACGGAGGTCAGTGTGGACTGTAAATTGGGGACCTGGCTATTTATTTGGGCAACTAAGCCAGGGCAAGACCCAGGCTGCCACATTTTAAGAAAACAGGATTAGAAAGGTACCTCTTAAGCCAGAAGGTCCAGTCTCCACGTAAGCTCCTTTAAAACTAGCCTTGGTAGGTTTACAGCTGCTCTCACTACCCCTCCTATGGGACTGTAGATACAAGCCAAGCAAAGTGTCTAATTGCTTCATTGTGCCACAAATACAACAAAGTTTAATAAAAACAAGATGGTTCAAACTAAGTAGTGGCTGCCCTTAAAGATCTTAAAAATAAACTGAAATAATCCCATTCTAATGTCTCTTTAATCCCAGGGTCTTAATGAGGGTCTCCTCTTAGACTGAGGTTGGTCAAGAACCATCAGCCTTCGGTGAGAGGAGAAGGGCGAGGGAGCTCTGAGCTGGGATGGCTTTCCGGGGAAGAAGCTGTGAATAATATTGTGACATATCAGTGGCAGAGCCGACCCATCATGAAACAAATGGAAAAATAATTCAAAAAATTGAAGTAAAAACAGATATGCACCGAAATATCAACTGAAGCAAAGCATTTTCATTTTAAGGCATCTGTTGAGCAAATTTTGTTGAAATTTACACTTTTCTCCCCCTAAACATTGTGGTTGCAGCTCTACTTGCAGCTCTTCTCTGACTGCTCCAACTAATGAAGAGTGTGCTTGCACTTGGTTTTAGTAAGCCGCGGCTTGTCAGAAGAAGAGCATGCACGGCAGCCACAGGCTGGGAGCTCACACATGGTCAATCGAAAAGATCTCCATCTTGCCTTACTTGTTCCTAAACAGTTAAATGATGCTGCAGATAGTCTACGGTTTTCTGACGGGCACTTTACCTTCCCCTTTCTTTGGCTAGTGATGGATCTCGGTATGCCACTCCAACCAGCTCCCTCCTTTCCTCAACTGCTCTTCAGTTTAGCATACAAGCTTCAGCTGCTCCAAATGTAAAACATGCGACAAGCCCAAGCATCAGCGAGGGCCATTCAACATTGGATACACAAAACTGTGGGTATTCAACGATCTAGTTGAAGATGTATGATGGGGAAGAAGAGACAACTGCCCACAGAAACAGGGAAATCGCTTACTATTGATCCATGTCCCCGACAATAGTTAACCTAGCCGTGCTGCTACAACCAGGATGAGTAATCTTTAAGCCCTGCTGAAGTATGCCCAATTACTGAAAAATGAACTGTAGGTCAGCTCTCAAATTGGCATAAGCCTATAAAGTCAAAGGAACCACGCAGATGTATACCAACAAGGATGTGAGCCTATATTTTTAATCCTAATATCTCAGTGTTTTTTCAATTATCTAAGTGCCAAGGCAGTTCTCAGTTGCAAACGCACTGTCTTAAGAATAATGAACTAGGAACCTCTGCCGTGTCAAACGATTTGCCCCTTTTCAGCACCTTTGCTATGCATAATCATCTTTTCACTCGCTTCTAGATTTGTTTTGCTTTTTCAAGCCATTAGTCAAGTGACGGAAGAAATTACAACGTTGAAATAATTTTGTACAAATAAATTGAAATCAGAGTTTCACCTCTTCCCCAACTTTTTTTTTTTTTTAACGAAAAAACACTGTCATCCTGAGAATTTAGCTAATTAGAGGTGCATTAAGATTCTAAATGCTTCGGAGTTGGAACTGGCTTAATATCTGCATCTTATACAACACGTGGCAAATGCTAGCAACCTCAGCGCTCCTGGTGGGAGAGGAGGGGCGCATGTGTGCGTGCATGAAAGCGAGTATGAAAGTATGTGAAAGGGCACACATTCACATGCGTGTAAGTACATGAGAGAGAGAGAGAGAGAGAGAGAGAGAGAGAGAGAGAAGTAAGCGAGTGTAGGTGTGTATACATACACATACTCATCTTCTCTTCCCAGGTATACATTTCTGGGTATTTCTGTTGTTGTGCCTTATAATTGTGTGTGAAGGTTGGAAGTGATGATTTGGAGGAATTCTTAGGTAAATGGTTGCTTGAAACCCAGTCTCCGTGGCCCAAGGGGAGCCCTTCCAATCCAAGGTTCCCAAGATAAAAAAGTTACAACCCGAATAAAGGCTAGCAATAGCAAACCTCCCCAGCCAGATCCTCAGTGGGGACGAAGTGGCAAATTCCTGGGACTGGGGGGCTGACCAGGATGTGTAAGCCATTGAAAGTGCCTTATTTCATAATAAAAAAAAATGGCTTAAAACCCATCAGAAGCTGTCTGGCATACTCTGCATACAAATCAATCAATCTCAACAACAGGAGTGTGTGGGAGGCAACGGGGTGGCGGGTAAATTATGCACTAGATATAAAAAAAAGTTTAAGAAATTTGAAATGCAATATTTGCATTAAAATAGTCACAAAGAACCGCCTTCAGCCTCTCCCACCCTGCTCCACTATTCCTTTTCTGCCTGCCATCTGGTACCCATCAAAGGCAGTTAGAACTGTGACATGTGCACTTTACCAAATCCTTTAAACCTAACTAGTGCCCTGTTTTGTTTCTCCTCATCAGAAGCAACGCGGACCCCTGATTCAGTACATCTGGACCTTCTAATAGAGTAACAGCCTGGCTGTGCCAACTCCGCTTTCTGTCTGACTCGATCTTAATCATTCACAAATCACAAAAGAATTAGAAGGCAAGCAGAGCCAGCACAGCAGCAATTCAGGGGTGGCAGCTGGAAGGAAAAACAGCAGCCATAGATATTGCCTGTATTAGTGCTAGCATACAAAGACGTTGTGCTTTTCTTATTTCTGCTGCTGGTCCCATCTCCTATTTTTATTGGGCTCTCATTGGCTGACTAGTCTTAATAACGAAATCTGATCTAGGCAGAGCTGACCTTTATGCCTACACAGAGGACCTGCCGAGCTACAGGGATCTGCCCACTCCAATGGGCTTGCAAGAGCCTGGAATAAGTGGAAAAAAGACTTTCGGAGCAGCTCCCCAGGATTAAACTGAACAGGGGAAATGTAGGCTTTACACCCGGGTGTCAACTTTCATGACCGAAAAAAATCACACGCCTTGTGATTTTTAATGTTCTCAAAGCTGCAGATCCTGGAATCCTGTGAATCAGTAAGAATCGCAGCTTTCTTGCCAGCGAAAACAAAGTTTCCAGCGCTCACCGTTTCACAGAAGGGATTAAAAATATGACTTGAGTGAACCCTAAAAGCTCCAAAAGCAGCAAGCAGAACCCCATATTTCTTAAAAGTTTGTGGCATCTGAGCCAGTCTCAAAATCTCACCACTTTACATGTGGCCTGACTCACAATATTAGAATGCTTAGGGTTGGCAATCCTATGCAAGGCAAAAAGCCACAGCTGTCGGTTGTAAATATATATTTACACTGCATGTGTATATACATATATACATACACACACGCACAGTAAGGACTATGCTGCATGGTATTGTGAACTGGAAAAAACCACTCTCGACATCTTCATCTCTCCACTTCTCTGAGCAGAAATTGCTATTCCATGGTTTCACTTGGCTCAAACACTGATTGTATCCTGCCAACTCTGTAGAGCCATCTAAAAATAGGCCCTTCTGCTGCCAATGCAGGGGTATGCCATGTAACAACCCTTCATTACATGGTAAAGCACTCTTTTCCCCCACCCCAACTTTACTCAAAGCACACAACAAGATGCTTATGTCTGCACCTTAAATTATATTCCTGGAACATATGTTTTTTTAATAAATACCACACACCTGCGTGCGTATAGATATTTCCAATATAGCATAAAGTCGAACATTTAAAACAAACTATTCACTTGCTTACAAAAATAAAAGTATGGGGATTCTTGACACAATACTGGCAGCTCAGAAGTTATTAAAACTTATATTTTTCTTGGCAAGAACATCCAAAAGACAGCAATCCCATGCATCCGACAAGAAAATAAGGTAGGAAGTTAACTGAAGTCTGACTGGGAATTGCCCTAGGAGAAAGCTCAGGTGGCTGGCCCCACTACCAGCCACGATGAATGCAAGTCGCAAAGTGCTGCGTAGCATTACTCCTATGCAACGTGGGAAACGGAGAGCATCTTTGCCTGGCTCCCTGTGGAAGTTGGGAAGATGCAGGGGCTGTTTTGTGTAGGTAAGGACAAATGAAATATGGTGGGGAGCAGAGAGAAAAGGAGCATCATCCATCAAAGTAGCTTCAGGGGGCTTGTATCTAAAGAAGCTGAAAAGCAGGCCTGCCTGATGGACATGGCAGGTGCTCCTAAACACGTGCCTGGAGAGCTACCGGCACTCTTAGATACCTCCATACCACTCTCCTCCTCCTAACAGGTGCAATACAATCCCTTTAGCCACTTGTCTCCTCCAGCCATCAAAAATCATATATCTTCCATCAAGCTAAAACACTGAGGTGGCAACAGGTCCATAGGAGTGGAGGCCACCCACGAGTTGCGGGTAAGGGTTTCACGTGATTATTATGGGAATCCCTTGCGTTAACTATTGCCTGCAAGCACTATGGACTCATTAGCCCATCCAGGCCTATGTTCCCATTTAAAGAAAAAACCCACAGCCCTATTTAACACCACTTTGACTTGAATTCTCTTTCTGACCCAAGGGAAAAGCAGATTTGAGTGACCGCAGACTTCCTAAGAAATTGTACTAATGCTACCAAACATGGTTGTACTTCCCATAGCACCTTTCATCAGAAGACCCCAAAGCATTTGGCAAACGTTAATGAAATCTCACAGTACCTTACATGTTAACAGTCCCCATTTTACATAGGGAAACTGAGGTACATGCAGTGATCAAGTCTGACTCCGCAAACTGTAGCCAACCATAAAATGGTATGCTATAACGTAGGCAGACAAGGATCTTTGGGCGTATAATTTTGTGCTATAGCATAAAACGTACCGCGAGAGCGCCTGGCTTCTTGGAAGGCCAGTCAACAGGACTTGAACTTCTAACCACTATCGAAAATTTTATCCAGAAATTTTTATTTCTATTGCAAGGAAATTTTAGTTATGAACCGAGTCTGGATATTAAAGCAATAAAGCCCATCACTCCCTTAGGTGATCTGTAGACTGTATCGATTTTCAAAAAAAACGATATTGCGTTCAGAAACTCTTCCGTTGTACACTGAAGGATGGCTTATATGTTCCCCCCTCTCCTCCTCTGATCTATTTCAATGGCAAATCCGGCGCTGCTAAGGGTCACTCCCGGAGACAAATCCTTCAATGCAGTCTGTGTAATGTGAATATCGGGACTCGGTGAATTTGTTTTGTTTGTTTGTTTTCTTGTAATGCCCTCGCTGCTCGGAGAACAAATGTGAATGGCGCCCGAGAAGCAAAATGATTGCACTTAGCTTCTGCATTTCCCTTCCCTTTGCTGTTATTTATTTTTGTGCATTTTGCTGGAAACAGCATTTGTCAACGTGGCAGCAAAGAAACTGCTAGCCAAACAGAACGGCCTTTATACACAACTAATCACGCCTGTACAGTTGTAACAGGCAAAATGAAGCTGCCGTGTAAGGGTCTGGACAGTGCAAAACAACAAGGCCATGTGTTATGTGCCAGCTATTACTGTTCAACGTTGGGGGGAGCTCATTACAGCTCTAGCAGGAAAGCCGTGACTTGTGGATCTGCTTGCGCAGCAAGGCGTGGTGGGGGCAGAATCCTGTTAGATCCGCTATCTATCCAACCCTCTGCATTTCCAGCTGCATAATGCGATTGTCTGGCTGTCTAAATTTCAGCTGAATTAAGCTCTTAGATTCCACTCACTCTGGACAATGCTTCTTAAACAAGCAGCACATTATCCATTTTCATTATGGTTAATTCCTGGGCCACAATCAGGATCGAGGCCCTAGGGCCCAAGGAAGCTCGTCTGCCATGGCAGGTGGCTCCGTGGCCCCTTGCTGCCTCTTGGTCAGGGTAAACCTCAAGTGCAGACTTACTGGTTTTATTTTTCATAGCTTCATAGATTGTAGCATCAGAAGGGACCCTGAAGGATTGTCATGTCTGACCCCAGGCACGAAAGAGGACCAAGGTCAGACGACCCCAGCCAGGTGTCTATCCCGCCTCCTCTTGAACACCTCCAAGTTAGGTGATACCACCACCTCTCTTGGCAGCCTGTTCCAATTCTGGCCACCCTAACTGTGAAAAATTTCTTTCTAATGTTTAACCTGAATCTATTCTCCACTAGTTTATACTCATAATTCCTAGTTACTCCTAGGGGTGCCCTGGTACATAGCACTTCTCCAACTCTCTGCTGTCCCCCCTTGATAAAGGTATAGGCTGCTACGAGGTCTCCCCTCAGACGTCTCTTGTGAAGGCTGAAGAGATCCAGGTCCCTTGACCTCCCCGCGCAGGGTCTTGCACGGAGGCCACTAATCATGCGAGTCGCGCTCCTCCGTGGTCCTCCTCTTGATGGACGGTACCCAAACCTGCAAGTGCAGCCGGACCAGTGCTGCATAGAGGGGGTGCATCACCTCCCTCGGTGTGTTGGTCATGCATGTGCTAACGCATTATAAGGTGTGACTGGCTTTGTTGATGGCTTCATTGCACTGCCAGCTCATGTTCATTTTGGAGTCAACTATGACTCCAAGATCCCTTTCAGCTGCTGAGGAGGTCATCCCCCAACCTATAGGTGTGCTGGGGATTCGTCCTTCCTAGGTGGAGTACCCTGCATTTGTCTTTGTTGAATTGTGTCCTGTTGTGTTCTGCCCATTGATCCAACCTGTTCAGATTGGCTTATATCTGCTCCCTGCCCTCTGGTGTGCTAACTTTGCCCCATAACTTGGAGAGGGTGCTCTCCGCACCGTTGTCCAAATCTCTGATGAAGATATTAAATAACACCAGTCCAAGGACTGACCCCTGCAGGACACCATTGCCCACCTCCTTCCAGGCCGAGAACGACCCGTCCACCACCACTCTCTGGTGGAGTCCCAAAACCAGCTGGCCACCCCCCTCACTGTGTAGGCGTCCACTCCACAGCCAGCTAGCTTCCCTATGAGAACAGGATGGAAAACTGTGTCAAAGGCCCTCTTAAAGTCCAAGTAGATGACATCTGCCTCAGCTCCAGTGTCAAGGTAGTGTGTGGCGTGGTCGTAAGAGGCTACAAGGTTCGTCAGGCAGGATTCACCTGTGACGAACCCATGCTGGTTTCCTTTCAGCATCATTTCCCCTGCTGGGTCTTCACATATGTGCTCTTTAATGATTTTTTTCCATTGCTTTCCCAAGGACAGAGTTAAGACTGACTAGCCTAAAGTTACCCGACTCATCCCTCCTCCCCTTCTTAAAAATGGGCACCACATTGGCCCTTTCCCAGTCCTCAGGGACCTGGCCAGAGCACCACGAGTGCTCAAGCAGTAGGCCGGTGCAAGTTGGCAGCAATCCGATCCGGCTTCAGATCCGGCTGCTTCGGATGGCCGCGATCCAATCGAGATCTCCGCACCGGGTTTCTGCCTCGATCCGGCCAAAGCTTCGGAGCCGCCTCGGAGATCCGGCCATAGGGTACAATGGGGAATCAATTAAATAGCTGTAGCTTTGTTGTTTTTTTGTCCGATGTGGATGAAACTTGCCAGGACGGTAGCATCTGCTGACAGCGTGAAACCTACCAAGTTTCAAGAAGTGTAAGGATTTGGTTTCAAATCCCTACATTTTCTCAGGTTTCACACGCTCTCATGTTTCACACTGGCCGTGAAACCTACCAAGTTTCAAGAAGTGTAGGGATTTGGGGGAACTGTACCCCAAATCCTTGAAAGCCAAACTCATGTCATGGCTGTGTGTTAACCACAGGGGGTCAAAACTGCAAGGCTAGTAGCTCTTTCTGAGGCCACAAAGCCTGCCAAGTTTCAAGATCGGTGTAGGGGTTTGGGGGAAACTACCCCTCAAGCTGCGGACAAGCAAAACCGGTGCCAAGGCTGTGTCTGTCTTGGGGCAGTTGACTGTCTGTCTTGATTCTTTCCTCTCCTTAGCCTGGTTTTGTGGGTGCTAATTGATGCTCGTTAAATCATTATGTGGGTAGCTGGGGCCTGTGTAGAGCTGGTCCCCGAGTGAATCATGGTCGATTGGTTGGTAACTGGGGACACAGCAGCTCCGCAGCCAGGCCTGCGGCCGTGTCCCCTCCCGCCCCAGGACAGACACGGTCCGTCCCACAGCACCCGTGGCGCCAGTTGTGATTGTCTGCAGCTTGAGGGGCAGTTCCCCCCAAACCCCTGCCCCGATCTTCTAGAAACTTCGCAGGCTTTGTGGCCTCAGTGAGAGCCACCAGCCCTGCAGTTTTGACCCCCCTGTGCTGTAACACATAGACGTGACAGGAGTTTTGCTTTCAAGAATTTGGGGTGCAGTTCCCCCCAAACCCCTGCACCGATCTTTTTTAAACTTGGCAAGCTTCATCCTCTGCAGAGTCTACCACCCCTAAAAATTTCATCCAAAGTGGACAAAAAACAACCGAGTTATAGATATTTTATTGTTTCCCCATTATACCCTATGGCCGGATCTCTGAACCGCTTTGAGAAGCCGAATGAGGCCAGCGCTTCGACCCGGGCGTGCTGCTTTGGACCCTGAACCGTCTGAAGCTTCTCCGGGTCCGAAGCTCTGTCCAAAACCTCGCACAGCCCTATCAAACAGCCTTGCCAGCGGCTCAGCTGTGACCCTAGCCAATTCCTTCAGCACCCACCGATGGAGGTCATCTGGGTCTGCTGACTTGTACCCATTCAGCCCCTCCATTTTAAGGAAAAACAGCACAGAAAGGTGGAAGTGCCCCATGTGCTGGAGGCAAAAGTCTCCAAGTATCGTGTGCGATTCAGGCCAAAGCCTTGCAAAACCCTCAAGCGCCTCAGCAGACCTGCCATGCTGGAAGAGTTATTTGTTACCTGAACCATGCAAGTTAAATGACATTAAGTCTCTTTCACTCCACATAACAGGATCTTAATAGGACATCACCCCTCCAAATCTTCACTGAGCTCAGCAAAAATCCATCACCCCAGGCTCTCAAGAGAGCCAGCTTCCTAACCACAAACACTGGGCAGAGGATGTGTGGCTGGGAAGGGCAAAACGAGCTATGAAATCTGTCTGACCTCTGGCCTTGTGGTCAGTGGCTGCAGATTTCAGGCCTGGATCCCAGCTCGTTCACTGCATCCCTGGCTTTCTAAGGAGGCTGCCATGGTGAGCGTGACTGACTGGCCAAACTTTGTCGCTGCATTTCTTCTACCAGTCTATGGGCATTTATAGATGTGCTCCAGGAGGCAAGGGCACTTTAATTAGCGCAGTGCCAATTAAAGCGCCACGTGCAGCAGCAATCCCCACGCTGAAAAATGGCGATGGGGCGCTTTGAACGAGTTTTGGTTTAAAGCACTCTGCCACCATTTTTCAGCACAGGGACACTGATGCACATGACTCTGGAGTCTGCCGGAGCACGGGAATTACCACGCTCCAGCAAACTCGATTAATCGAGTATGCTGTGATGCACTGTCATTTCAGCACGTCAGAGCAGCCTTCCTGCAATGAGCCCAGTCAGGCTGCAGCATTTCTTCTCTTGCTACTTCAAATGAGAGAAGCAAGTGTCCAGAGCAAGAGCACTTCACGGGAAAGGACCTAATCGGAGGAAGGCCAGAAGGCAGGAAAGAGGGTAGTCTTAACCAGACCAGGGCAAGGAACTGGGAAAGAGGTGGACAACCTGAGCGGGAGGGAAGATGGATTACTTCCCCATCCCAGGATGGGCATCTCTCAGTGGTTACAGTCACAGGGATGGGGAGAGAAAACAAAAGGCAGAGGATGTGGTAACTCTCCTTGCTAGGTGGGGCAGGGGCAGGCAGAGGACGAAACAGGGAGAAAGCCGCTTAGTGGGAAACAGGAAAACTGAAAAGAAAGGACCCGAGCCAGTGCAGAGGGAAGGATACGGGCAACATAGGACATACGGGGAATGCCAAACACCCTTTTTTTATTCTGATAACACAAGGCGTGGTGTCCCTGGGGAAGGGAAATACCACATCTGTATAGCCAGCCTCACCCCCTCCCCTGTTCCTGCACCTTTTCGGTCAAAATCCATCCTCTAGAGCCAAGTCCTTTAAAACATGGACCTGAGCAGTTTTGGAAATGTGGGTCCACAACTTGTTCCTGAATACTTAGAGCGTCTGATGCTACTCTTCCCTTCCCCAAGAAATCGCTGTTCTCCATCCGAGCTTTATTATTGCCGTGTTTTTTTCCTGGGGTGTTACCTCCCTCCTCGCACGCAGAAAAAGGCACCAGCAAACCGAAGCTGCAAGCTCACCATTGCGTTCACTAGCGTAGACCCCTGCAGGGGTCAACAAGTCTCCACTCAAATCCTGGGGCCGATGCCAGGGGCTACAATTGCAAGATTGGGACTGGAGTCCATAGTTTACTATTCATAAAGCCTTACAGAAGGAAGCTCCCTACAAGACCGGGAGAGTACCAAATGGACTGAGGATGATGAGAACTGTCTGCCTGATGGATGGAGAGCAGTAACCGATTCCTGTCCGCCATGAAGTAAACAAATGGACACCTCGTGAATGAGGAATAAAAGGTACTTTAGAAAAACCTAAATGCTGAAGAGCCTCATTGCAATTAATCTGCTGTTTGCACCTTTTTTCTCTTCTTTTTTAAACTGTTAGAAAACAAACTATATCGAAACAGACAGCTGTGTAACAGCTTCCAGTAACTGCTGCCTCTTCATTAATAGTTAGAAATATAAACACTGTTTTAAACCACATTTGCTATTCTAGTCTTATTCCTTTGTAAGGATGTGCATCTGTATATTACTCAAACGACTCAGATTACTCAAACAAATAAATGCAAAAAACAAGGCTGCCGTTTTCCACATCTTCCTTCCCTGCGTAATTTACTTAAATTTCTAATTTAAAAGTGCAAAATATAATCTTACATTGGAATTTGCATAAAAATAAACAGACCTGCAGCAAGACATCACATTTTAAAATTTGCATGCTAGAGTGGCCAAGTACTATTAGTCTCCCCAAGAAGTTTATGCCCATAAACTTGAAGCTAGCAGATGTAACGAGAAGAAAATGTGTACACTGCAACATAACTAAGCTTATTAAAATGCTTTAAAAACACAGTAAGTGCCAAACTGGGTCGGACCAACGGTTCACCTAGCCCAGTATCCAGTTTCCAACAGTGGCGTAAATGGATGCGATAGAGGCACAGCAGTGAACTGGCTTTATCAAGAGGGATCTGCCCCCTATTCAGTACCCTCCCTGACCTCCACCATTACTGGTTTCAAGATGCCAGAGGAAACATCTCCAACCAGCATGCACATTGCACATGCTAAACTAAGACCTGGCATACGCACAGACCAGCAAGCCATCTCGTCAGCCTTTCTCTGCTGACGGCCACTACCAGCTTTCCATAAAAAAGCAACATTCACGCACCTATAGAGCACACCAGTGCCCAATACCAAGCTACTGGGGAACCGTCTTCCTGATTCTAGCCAGTGAATAGCTTATGCCCTGAAGCACGGAGAGAGAAAGACCTCGAATTTTTACCCTGTTAATGGAGACTACAACTTTTTCCAATTAATAATTCTTGTTTGCAAACTCTGAGCTCTGTTGCAGTCTTCTGTGGCGATAAGTCCCATAGGCTAACTTAACGATAATAAAATGCGATTCAGTTTTATTTTATTACCTGCCCATTATACTTGTGTAACATAAAGGTCCCTCATCAACTTTTTCTCTGCCATCTTGCCACACACTCTCCCTATTCAAAGTGAGCTTATTTAAATCAAACTTCATTTGACTCTCCTTCTTGTACTGCCTTACACAAGGCCTGTCCATTTCTACAGCTCTTTTCCAAGATCAAGCTTTGTTGCATCACTTCCATTGATACCACCCCTCACTGTCTGGAGGAAGAGGCTGAGGGTCTTCAAACAACGTCGTGAGAACAGCTGCTGCAGTGGTGACCTTGCCCAGAGTTTGGCGACAGCCTCCCTCCCTCTCTCCTGCCACATCTGCAAGGAAGGAGCAGAGCTTGAGAGCATTATATAAACCCCTCTCTAAAATCATCATTTTGATTCCTTCGGGATGTATTGATCCCAGCCTAAAAGACAAAGAAAACGTGTCTGTTCAGGACTGCAATTATTGGTCTCCAGGAGAATTGGGCAAACCCCTTAAAGCCAGATGCTTAGTTCACTGGGATGCAGATATGCAAATGCTTTTCAAAAACCCCTCTAGGCACCTTTGCACCAGGAGCCTTGTGAGGATGAGCCAGTATTAAAATACGCACGCGGCCACACCCTGAGCCACTGTTTTTGAGAGCTTCCACTCATTAAGCTTCTTTATGTCTAAATGAGGCTCACTGAACATCACAATCATATTACGATCAAAAGGCGTCAGTTATTTCCAAGGAAAAAAAAAAAATAAAAAAGCCTTTGTTCTTACTAATTTTTCCACCACACTAGCTTCCTTTTGTCCGGGCCTTTGTAGATCTCAGTTACGCCTGTCACAGAACAGTCTGTTTGTTTGTTAGATGTAAGAAACACTTTATTCTGCTACCAGCTACACAGTTTCTGTTGATTTTTTTTAAAAAAGCATCTTGTTAGCTCAGTAGTACAGTCAAGACCTTTATTAAGTCTTCTTTGCCATGAAGACAACTGGGAGTTTAGCAATCTTCTCATTCATTAGCTACTACCTCACAGAGTAAAGGGGTTTTTTTTCCTTTTAAATAAAGCTGCTCGTTAGCTCCCAATCCCTTCCACTACTGTATTTAACTATAATGTTCATTAATGTTAAAGGTCCCGTTCCAAACCTTCCAAAGGACAAAAAGTGAACACACCGAACTTGAATGAACAGTCGTCTTCTTTAACCTACTTAACTCTCGCTGTAGTATCCGCTTACAGTATTTACTGCCCCGTTCTGCTGAACCTCCTTGAGACAACAGGGACAGTCCAAAAATCTCTATCCTGTGTCACGCGAGTGCAAATTAACCCCTGTGTTTCTGAGGACAGACACGGTTCTTCGGGTCAATGAAGAATTTCACAAAGAGGAGGAGAATCCAGCCTACGCGGGAGAGATAAGAGCAGGTCCTCAACCTTTTAGCGATACCCACCCAAGTTTTTTGACTTTGGTGGCACCCCCACCGAGAACCACTGCTGTGCTGCCCGAACAGGTCTCAGCTGGCGAGCTGTGCTGTGGATGCTGCCCCTCGCCGCAAAGGGGTGAAAATAACTCAGGTGCCTTGTGCAGATCCAGACTGAAGAGACCTGCGGCAAGAGTGCATGTAAAAAAACTACCAGGCTCAGAAGCACTGCCCTATTTTTATCAGACAATTTAAGGAAAGTAAAATTTTAAAAGGTTACATCTCCCCCACCCTCCCATACTCTTCAGATGGCACCAAAGGCAGCCCCCAGCAAAAACAACAGCAAATACGATGGTCACTGTTGGTATACCCAAAAAGGAAAGATGGTCATGGGACTAAAGTACTGGGGACTCAAGTTCGGGCCCCAAAACCACACACACTTCCAGTCTTATGTGGGCCAAGTCACTAAGCCCCAGATCCTCAAAAAGGTATTTGGTTGCCTAAATAGGAATTAGGCAGAATGGGAGGTCTACCTCCATCAAAACCTTCGCTCCCGTTTTATGAAAGGGGGATACTTCTACTCCCTGTGCCTCATTATCCTGTCTGTTTATATTTAACCTCCTGAGGTTAAGGACGGTGCCCGACACAATGGGGCCTCACCCTAGCTGCTACTGAAATATTTCAATTCCACCTTTAGAGACACAAAGCCAAACAAGAGACTGTTGTCCTCTTGCACGTGCACGAATCTGAACATTGTCATTGCATTGTTCAAGAAGTGACAAGCAAAGAGTTTACGACTAAAACTGAAATCCAGACTGGGCAATACAGGAAAGGATTTACAGTTCCTATGATTTTTATTGTATGAGTATTTTTCCAAAGTACAGACAGGAGGAGGGCAAGAAAGCTCCTCAGCCGCAATACCACTCATCTGTAAAAGCTACACTCATCTGCAGGACAACTGATTAAGAGCACAGAGAACAGGAGCCATTAATTCCTCTTCTCCTGTCTTTTTTGTCTGGGCTGATTAACACAAATCAGAATCACTAGATATCACTTTGCAGGCAATCAGAGAATGTAGTGATGCAAGAGCTGTGATTTTCAAGGGACCAGGTCAAATTACCTAGCTTGGGATATCTAGCTCCATCCAGGCAAGCAAACACAACAGCCGTACACATGCCAAAGTAGGCCGTCTCGCCAAAAACATTTTAGCAATATTCAAGCTCCTTCATCAACACTCCAGTAATTTCACTTTGCCAGCGTGGAGAGAAGCAGCTTGGATGCTAAAAGTACACCGAGTCTAGGCCAGGCTAGAGGCTCTGCTCTCACTCAATAGTGTTATACATACCTTATAAAATGTGATGCCCTGTAACTTGTGTAACTACTGGTGAACGTGCATTACCAATCCCCTTGCCCCTCTCAACAGATGATGTTTGTTATGCACAGGAGATAAGAGAGAGAGAGTTGCTTCTTTAGCTCCAGTTGTAGCAGCTTGAGATTTTAGTACTCAGGACTCTCTATTCAATTCCCAGTGTGTTGGCCACGAAGGTGGCCACTGTTTGAATGGAGCCCACGCCAAGACTTAAACTGCTGTATGCCTCAGATGCCTTGAACAACCTTCCTTTGACCAAAAAGGGCATGTACAGATGTTAAAAAAAAAAAATCTCTTTACCAATATACCAAGACTGTGAATCACAGCAGCCCGTGATGGCCTTGGGTCTTTAATTTGAGCTGCAACAGCTCATTTATTTTGATCTAGAGGCCTCCCCTTTATGTTGATCAAGATAGCCAGCCTATTCCCGTGAAATCTGTATACTTGGGTTACATATCAGAAGGGATCAATGGACAGCATGCCTGGACAGATCTTCCCCAGCCTGAACTGTTATGACTCCCTCGTTCAGAGGATCCCTCAGGGGTTTGATCCTTTAAGACAGTCCTAACTTGGAACATCCTAAGAAAGCTCTATATGATGCTGTTGGGTTTTCACATTGGATCAGCAGCAGAGAAAACCCAACATCAGAGGCAATAAAGCATGTTCAGTCCTTCCCCGTTCATTCATACCTATTTACATCAACCAGATGTTACTTTGCTTACCAATAATGGGAATTTACCCATATTCTTTGATGAAAGCAGACCCAGAGCTCTTAACAGTCCCCTTGGCAAAAGAGAACTGCATTTCAGATTTATGCTTAAGGAGGCAATAGGCCAAACCCTGCTCAGAGGCTGATATTTATTTTGCCATTTATTCTGAATGCCCTTTTTGGCTCTAATACAATTCAGTCAAAGCATCACTCCTGCCACATACAACAGATGTGTGGGGCATACAGTAGTCAATTATTTTAGAAAAGAGTCATTCATGGTTTTTTAAAAAATATTATGAAGAAAAGCTGTCAGTTTTGAAGGCATATTATCTTTAATTAATCCCTTTAAAAAAAAAATTAATAGGACAGTTGCTTGGTAGTGTTGAGAACTGTTTTTGGGGGGAGGGGGTTTATAATTAATTTGACCTTCATCTTCATATGGTAATTAGCAAACATTTATAGCAATATTAAAAGAGGCTGTGTTCATTACACAGCCTCACTTTTTATATTAGCTAATAGAGGCAGAATGAAAACAATGTAGTCAAGGCTATGCCCTTGCATAAATACTCACTTGGAGGACCAACAAAATATACACGGTAAATACCTGCAGGCAAAGTCGTTACTTCTTTTATTAGTTTAAATTCTGGTCAACTGCTTAGAAGGAGATCTCCTCAAAACATGCACCAAGACTAAAGGAAGAGCAGAAGGTTAGGCGTCTACAGCAGTGGTTCTTCCTGACAGCAAACAGATGGGCAGACCCACGGGCCATAGCAGAACAGTCGAGCGCCAAGTTTTCCAGTGAATCCCAAATTTCTCGTATCCTACCAGAGCACCTGAAGTCAGAGCTTCCTTATAATCAGCCCCTTCCACATGCTATAGACTTACTACGGGAGGGAGTCCCTGCTCTGAAAGACCAGCCAGACAAAGGAGGGAGAGGAAGGAGGCACCACTGACATTATGCGGAGAAGGACCCGAGGCACAGAGATATTGGACCAGGGCTCTGCAGCGCTTCCAGGAACTGAAGCCCCACCTCCCAACACCAATCCAAACACCCTTCTCCCCTGCTTATCCTGCACAAATATTATGCCAATGTATGATCGACATCCCGCCAAGGCGAACCGGACTGAAGCTATCAATTTACACTTTTACTCAGCATCAAACGTAACTGCTCGTAGGGAACTAAAACAGACACAGGGGAAAAAAAAGTAAAAAATGAATAAAAAGCACTTTATCAGAAGCAGCAGCACGTTAGGTCAACCCAGCTCCGTAGCGTCTGTATAGATGGCACACTTCAGCAGGGCTTTCTGGCGCTTTTATCTAAAGCCGAGTCAATCAGCTATTCGATTAAAGCGCAAAAAAAGCCCCACTAAAGTGCCTGATCTATACATGCATTGGGTGAGTCGAGTCCAACTAACGCGATGCCTCTTCTGGGCATGCGCTAGGCTCGGCACAGGGGCGCACAGAGTTTAAAGTAGAGCAGCACTTTTTCTCCCCACGTCTGCAAGCAGCCATATTGTATAATTTTCGGCAGCAGCATTTATACAGCTATATTAACAAAAGTAGAAAAGAACACAGCATGAACCTGGTGCGAAGCTCCCCGAACCCGGCATCTAGTCCCACCTCAACTATCAGTGAAGTTGGGTGACCTTGGATAAGTCGCCTCATCTCTTTCTGCCCCACTTTCCCACCTATAAAATGGCAACCCTGACATGCACTGCCTTTGTATAGCTACTTAACAGCCAGGTAGCACATTGTGATATTTCAGAGCAACATGTATAGGAGAGGCAAGATCACCATCACATTGCTTATGTAAATTAATTTGTTTCCTGAATATAAATAGATCTACTTTCTGGGAACAACAGCTTGTGATCAATTCTATCATTAACTTCTCTAACGATATTAACCCAAGATTTCCAATTTGGTTTTCTGACTGTCTGAATAGTGTGACCCATGCTATTATCTGAAAGGACTCATTGATTCCCTGAAGTTGCTAACAGAATACCTGATGTAACAATTTTTGTTTGGGTAAGTGTTCAGTGCTGCCCAAATGCAATGGGACTTGTGATAAGTGTCTCAGAACAATAGGATGACTTGAAACAAAGGATAAAAACAATCTAAATCAATAGGCACTCTTGCCCACACACTTCATTACTGCTCTAACACATTTCTGGGAGTAAAAAAAAAAAAAAAAAAAAAACACACAAAAAACCCAACAATTTCCTACATCTTGAATGCTGCTAACAAACAGCTATAGTTCTACAAACATACATTTCCTGTTCATGATGCAGCTTGACAGCACACAAGGGGGAGAAAACTAAGCAACTCATACACATCAGTGCTTTCATTAAATCATATGATCTAATGCGTGTCTAATCCAAGAGAGCTTTCTGTTTTATTTACAACCTGCTTGCCAACAAAAAGGGAAAGTGATTTATGAATTGGAAAGGTGACGTAAAAATGCTAATGAGGTTGTTAAGTTGACAGCAGCTGGCAATAGCCAAATTATATCAGCCTTCAATAATTTGCATGCTATCAATGCCTTTGCTAAAACTATAGTGGACAAGAGATGGAGGGATGAGAATTTATTAGGGGCTTCTATATGGGATTTTCAGCAGAGACCTAAGACATAAGGCACCCAAGTCCCAGTTAAATTTAAATAGGAGCTGCACATACTTATCTCCTTCAGGATCTTACAAATTTCCCAGGCCCGTCTTACTGCCTCAAGCACAGTATTGCGGTCTATTCTCTTGCCTGAGTCCAGCCTCATTTTAAAACTGAGTGCACAAGGTTAAAGAAATATATGTGCAGGTTAACTCGAGCAGTGGGATGTCCGATTGAGATTATGCTTACTAACCCTTTGACAGCATTTTATAAACTCATAATATTTGTATTCAATATGAACAGCCAGGCCCAGGAAAGGTTACATTCAGAATTCAACCCAAAAGAAACAAGCAGCTTCATGCATAAACACTACCCAATACTTCAAAGCAGTCTCTTCCCACCCCCCCCATGAGACTGTTAAAAAAAAAATTGCAGAATTGAGCCTGGAGATAGCAATGTACTGTAAATTTATCATAAAAGTAGGATGAAAAAACCAGCTACCAGCTGTGAAGAATATTTACAACTGTAAATACTATATTTCAACCGTAGAGCGAGTAAATATTGCATTATGGAAATGCATGGTTTATCGATCAGCTGATCAGAACAGAGAAGAGAATATAATTTTGCAGCTTTCAGCAGCACGGTGTTTTGTAGACTGAGAATGCATTTCTGAGATATTGACTTGGGCGAACAACGACAGAGTCATCAACCCGCCAGTGAATGAACAAAATAGCTGATTTGCAACCCTGAGGAATATCTTGCCACAGTTTGATTTGATCCTAAAAGAAGATTTAAATAAGGAGAAGGAAAAAAAAAAAACTAAAAAAGAACACAACAAGCGTAAGTTTTTTGCTTTAAGGCATATATTATGGGCATCACCCACTGTAGGGCTCCAGTCCAAACCAAAGGACTCTATGCAGGTGGATTCTTACACCCACTGAAGACATATGCCTAAACACAACCTTAATTAGGGGGGTTAATTAGGGAACTTTGAGAAAAGTGATCAGAAGGCACCACCTATACACAATGTCAAATGTCGGCCAAGCTCTGCCGACAGTAGTTCTCCTCATATTAACCACAAACAGAAATTAATCTTCAATTCTTTTTCCAGAAGATAGCAAAAGGAAAGCGCTAACCTATACCCGAAGATTAATGCAAATAGAACCGTCTTGTTTTAAGACAAACTATCCGACACTTATTAAGACTAAGAGTCAGAGTAATTAAGAGCTTGTCCATAATCCAGAATTTTATGGCTCTAAATATCAGCAAAGTTGGCACTCCTACCAGCTTCCCTCAAAGCTACTGCATTATAAAACTTCAGTGGTACCAAAACACTAGGAAAAGAGGGTTTGAATACATCAATTAAAAAAAACCAAAACACAAAAAACTAACAACAAAAACCTCTCTCCTCAAGAATAAAAGGAACAAGATGCAACTTTATTTAAAATTACACTTGCTGCATAGTCACCATGAGTAAAAATAGGTTAAGAATTTGAGGTTCATTTATAAATTGGACCATGAAGGCAAAATACCCCGCAGTGGCATCTGCTGGACAAAGGGAAAGGGTCATGGCTCTGTGATACAACTGAGTCAGACCCTGCTGCATACTTGTGCAAACCATCAATCTAAGTTCTGCGCTACCGCTAGGTTTTCCTACAAGGATTTTTAGTGGCTCTTAGCATGGTGCTTGTGGCCTTTTGCTGGCTCTCTGCAGAGGGAATGATTTAACCCCAAAATCCCAAGTTCCTCCTTGCACAGCACAGAGCTACACCTCGACACCAAGCAGCAAGCACATGGGGTGCTTCCTTTACAAGACAAAGCAATGCTTTTGCAAGCTAAACCCGAGTAATCTCTAGGTAGACTTCTTTTATTAATTAAGAAAGATGGACAGAAAGAAAAAGGGGGCTGGGGGGAAGATCCTTCTATGTACAAACCTTTCCAGACAACTGAGACCTCAACAGGGACCCCTGACATGGCTCTCTCTTCTCTGCTTCACCCCAATGCACCATTTCTGAAGCGAGTGGCTTCCATTTTTCCATACAGGAACCCTCTTGTAGGTAAGCAATGTAGCAAGATGATATTTGCTGTGACTTCTGGACTCCTGGGTTGAGCGCCCCTGCCCTCTTGCATTTCCCTCCCTCACTTTGTGGGATACCTGCCTGCAGGTTAAAATTATCAGCACGGCATGAGTTTGTACGTGGAACCTCAGAAAGCATATGGGACCCGATTCTTACTCTCCACCCCCTTGGGAACACGGCCATTAGAAGCGGCACAGCTACACGGATGCAGAACTAGCATCAGATCCTAAAATCAAGCCTCAAAATTCAAGAGCATTTTGAGAACAAGCCATCCTGACTGTTTGCGTTGGCTGAGCGAACTAGTCCAGCAACCACTGAAAGGTCTGTCAGGCAAGGAACCAGCAGATGGACACCCAACCTTGCGAAGGGGCTAAAGCAGTAACTGGAAAGCCAGTAAGAGGCATTATCTCTCAGCCGGCAGAACAGCTTAAGGCACAACTGCAAAAAGCTGCCCACGTGGAATTTAATTTTTGGCTTAATAATTCTTTTCTCCATGCACGGATGTTTCAAATCCCATTTTCGCTGCAGACAGCCGCACCTAATCAGCAAGCTCTATGGTAGTTATATAGTATTGTGAGAAAAGGGTGTCATTGTCCAGCCAGGCCTAGTTCATCCTCTACATGGCTCAGACCCACCGAGTACAACAAGACAGGCCCCTTGCTTTGTATTCTTTACCTCTCTCCAACGACCGGCCTTTTTGCCTGGTAGAATAGGAGTCACGACTCCAAAAAAAATGAGAAGATCCCTGATGCACGTACAAGCTGCACTGAGGCTATATGCCTACACAGCAGATGCCTGCATATGACAATTCTGGCCATGGTCTTTGTGCCTCAGTTTATTCATCTGTAAAAACAGAAATAATACCTGCCTATGGTGCCTCAGATGACAGTCCCAAGGCTCAACCGTCTGCAAATGCTTCGACGTCCTTTGACGGCAGCATTGTGTTAAAAGAGATATTGACCCCAACACTTAAGCAAGAGCCCGAAGCCACCCAAAATCAGCCTTTCCACATAGAAAGCAAAAGTGGTTTGTAGTGCAAAGCTCCAGGCATTCAGAAAAATCCCACAAGCCACAGGATCCCAGACATTTCTAACACAGGCCTATTCTGGAAATGTAAACTCCTGCCAGTCAGCTCTAATCCATCTAAAGAAAAACCCATTACACTATGCAGGGTTCCTTGCTGTTTTTAAACACAGCAATAAAACCAGATTTCAACTGAAAAAAAAAAAAACCTGAGCAAATTTGTTTACAGAGACATAAATGTTATGATCAACGCTAGCTTTAAATATGAAAAGATACAGTTTGCATGAGAAGGATTACAGAGACACATGAAGCTATGAAGCTCAGCACAATGTTCCCCCTTCGTAACCCCCTGCAAGCCTCCTCACTCGCAATAAATCTTGCTTTCAGGCAAGTCACTGTCCCAATGGTGCTCAGAGTTAAATGTAAAATCACTAAGTATTTTCCATGCTTTTCACATTCACAAAGCACTCCAAAAACTGGTCTTCATCTCAGATTTTAACTTCTCCAAGCAGGCTGGTATCAGCTGCTTTCCGGGGAAGATTTTTCTAATGCTGAGCAGAGCAGCTGAGATTATAGCTATACCATGCCCTCCTGAAAATTAATTTTCTACAGTTGTTAAGGAACTTGTAGCACTAGAAAAATGCCTCAGTTGACTGGGTACACATGTAGGTCGCCTGTAGGAAAGTGTGATTTCTGGAGCCGGATGCATTACACGATTTGATAGCATCAGAGAATAGCATTAGGTTTTTGACTTCGTTTCAAAAGGTCAAACTCAAATATCCAGACCTAGAAGGCCGTTGAAACATGAAAGGCTGCATAAAAAAGCGAAAATTAAAGTAAACGCCCCGGTTTCTCAAGCCTTCTCCCATCTTGTTAATTACTAGGCATATTTCATTGATGTTTTGCAAACAGAAGACAGATGAACCATGGATTAAAAAAAAAAAAACACACACCACTTACATTTAGATGAGAAATGCCTTTAAAAAGGAGGATTTCTTTCAGTTAAAACCAAGCTGGATGGCAGCATTCATTTCACAGTTCAGAAAGAAAAAAACGTGACTACTTAGCACCGTGCAGAAGCACACCAGCGTGGCAAAGGCAGTAGCAAAGGAACAGTCGCATGCAAAGCTGCTGCTGCTTTACAACGTTACCAACTGAGCTCCTGGATTTCTTTGGTCCTATACCGATTAGGAGGAAAGCCAAATCAATGCCGCACTTGTTCATTTCCAGCGTTCGACAAGACGCTTGGTATCTCGTAAGGAAGATCTGGATTGCAGTAAAATGAAACCGACAGCCAAGGGCCTCGCACTCTCTGGACGATGAATCCTTTGGGCCTGAACCTTGCCCTCAACCGAAATCAAAGAGTTTTGCCACTGATTTTGGGAGCGGCCGGAACAGACCTCCAACGCAAGTCGATTTGGAGCTGGTAAATCTTCTAGCCCAGCGCTTCTCAACCTGTGGGTCGCGACCCAAAAGTGGGTCACGAGAAGATACCAAAGGCTCGCGAACAAACCTGAAAAGTGGATTCTCCTTTAAAGGAGACAAACGCGGGAAACCGTGGCTTTTCCCCCTTGCAGGGTGGCAGAGCTCCAGCCTGCAAGGGGCTGCACCCGTGCCCCGCGCGCAGGGGGCCAGCGGCGCAGGAGCGAGGGGCACTGGGTCAGGAGCGGCCATCGATGTTTACAGATGGGTCCTGGTTCAAAAAAGGTTGAGAACCGCTGTTCTCGCCAATAAATATATGCATCCGTTTGAGTAGCTGGCTGACAGATCCATATCAAAACCAACGAGATGGGTTTACTTCCTTTAGAAACCAGGACGACGTTCTACGTGCGCTTCCAGCTCAGCCGAACCTGGTAGGTGTAATGCTCTTAGAAACCCGGTGCTGTAACAGTTTTGCCGCCTGTTGTTTAACAGGAGCGTGACGTTTCCATTTCCTTGAGAAAAGGCTGAGGTGAAAATGCAAGGTGAGGATGACACTAATGCTGTGGAGATTACTGGAAGGAAACAAAAGCCCACCCGTCAGACACTGAAGAGGGAACTCCCTCACAGCCAAATGATCAAAGCTCTCTGCTCTACTGAGCAACAATTGCCTTGCAATAATAAAAGAATAAAATTAAATTAAAAAAACCCAAAAAACTGAACATTAACAAGCGCCAGGCTTCTAGCAGGTTGTTCTCCCTCTTTACGAGTGCCGGCCACAGACGCGAGTTCACTTCCGTCAGGGCCCGATTGCCCCTTGCGCCGGGTGCCAGCTTTAAGCCTAGGCACCATTTTAAACCTGTTTGAGGGGCTTAAGGACTAAGTGGTACATAAGCCTTGTTCTTTGCATAGGGGGTGCATTTCAAACCCAATTAACAATGCTGGAAACCAGTCACCTCTATAGCTACAAAAAAAGGCACCATCAGAGGGCAGGCTCAGTGTGGTCTTCCCCCCCTCTCAGGCCCTCCTCCCCTGCCCTTCAAGAAGCTGAATCTCTAGGAGGTGAAAAGGCCATGCCCTCTCCAAATCAGCCAGATCCTTGACCTCTTCACAAATACTGCCAATTAGTGCCAATTAGGATGCGCACACCAACCTACTCAGCCCTGGACTCAGCTCCCCTCCTTATTTCAGAGGAGGCAAGTGAGCATAAGACGGAAATGACCCTTGGGGTTGAAGTAGTGACCTGCAGATGAAAAGCCTGGCCTGTCACCCCCTCCCCTGCGGCTGATTGGTAATTTATTCTTCAATTTAACCCTTCCCATTTGACACAGTCCTTAAGAAATCTTTGCATTAGCTTTGCTGGGGTTGGGGTAAAATCCCTAAGAACCCAAGCCACCAAGAGGCTACAAAAGCCAGGCTCTGATCTTTACCCTCACCGTGAAAGACAACTACTGAGGACACAGGATTATTTAAATGAACAAAGTGCTGGGACCTTAGAACCACAGGACCGACACCTGCAAGATGCAGCTCCGTACCTCAAGCTTACACCGTTCAAGTGCAACCTTTCCAAAGTAAACAAATAAAAAATAATCCTCCCCCGTGCTCACGTTCACAAGCCAAATACGTCAACCAGGCTCCCAAAGCATTTAAAAAATGCATCATTTCACAATAAACGTTGCAACTAAGCCCCCAATCCTGCAACTGCATCTGCCAGCTCACAGGCACACATGGGGGCAGCCCTGAATTGCGCAGGTTTTGAAGCAAGACGCATTCGTGTGTTTATCAGCTGAGCAGAACCAGACAGAGAGACAATCTTTCATTTGAACCACTAAATAAAAAAAGCCTTGTGTTGTTGTTTGGTTTTGTTTTTTAACAAAGCCAACCAAACCCAGCTGCAGGCTTCTGACATTCTCCCCCACCTGGCACCTTGTAAATCAAACTGCTGAACTGTTAAATTTCTTTGCTACATTTTTACAGAGAAATCCCAACATCTCAGATTTCTTTCCAAGTATTTCTCACTCTTGTCCATCTTACAGAGCTCATGGTTAGTGGGGAAAACCCCCCCACTCAGCTCTATTTTGTAGTAAAAAGGAAATTTGGCTTCTTCATTCTGCAAATGCGTATAGATGGGTAAGGGCAACTTTTTGGTTCTTTCACCAAAATTACACAATGGTCTTTGACATGTTCTTTACCCATTACTGACAACTACTTTGGGTTGCTGCCGACTGTTACACCAAACAAACTATCCCGAATTAAAAAAAAAAATCTCATTCGTTTCCTCCCTTCCCCACCTCCAGACTATTGCTTACCCATCACTGTCCCTTGAGATGGGTCACAATAAAACTATGGATCATTTTGCAAAGGTGGAAGGAGCCAAACTCCCTTAGGCTGTCATGATGGAATGGTGATACACTTAGATGAAGTCTATTCAATTAACACCTATGTCTGATATAGAGCTTCCTTTCCCTACTCATAAAATCAGGCAAGAGACCACCAAATAAGAAGCACAGAAGTGAACTGTGGTTCTAGATGGCGCCACGGGATGTGGAAGCTCCTCTTGAAATATAATTCTTTTTTTCCCCCTTGTCTAGCATAACAAATGACTCAGGGGAGGTCCACTTAGCCCCCTGCAGACTCTATTTACATTTTATGTTCGCAGTTTGCAAGCCATCTCCTTCCCTTGCCTGTCGGTTCTCAAGCCATTTCTCCCTGTGAGCATCACTTCTCATTTCACTTCCTGCTGCTCTTTACTGGGAACAGCCTGGAGGCCGTTACAGCCAGCTCACCGATAGGTTTCTGACCGCGTCTGTTCCAGCATCAACCACACAATCCTTGGTCAACACCTCATTGTTCACACTCCCAACTTTGCGGGTAAGCCATCCTTTCCCACCCGGGCTCTATCCATACTCATTTACCATTCAGGTGTCCCCTGAGCACTCAATGCATTTCCATTGATCTGAACTGTATTAGCATGCTAAATTACCCAGCCTGTTCCCTGAAGTTCTGGATGGAGCTCTTTCACGGTTTCCTCCAGCACTATCACTTTATGATCATCAATTCACATGTCAGTTTCTTTTAATTGGATTTCATCCAACCAGAATTATAGCTGCCTCCCTATGAAAGAATAATGGGATTTTCCCCTCCAACAATGCCAGTGTCCCTACAAAAAAATAGAACTGTCACTCCATTAGCTATTAATTATCCAGGCCCGGTCCAGTGTTTCACTCTGTTCTTTAGATCTTACTCCTCTTCGCTGCAATTAACAGGAGTGATCCCGATGGCTTTCAACTCGGAACTAAGGCACCAAACCAACGCGAGGAATAAATTTAGACATCAACAATGTCTCTCACCCCTAAACGCCATAATAGGTAATTCTATATCCATTATTTCAGTGTTTAGTACGCTGACATTGGTGGGGGGGGGGGGGAAGTTCCTGAAGATGAAATGCAATTGCAGAGAGAAGCCAAATCTGGAACCTTTCCAGCTGTGTTGCTTTGTATTCCTCTGGAGAAAGAGAGAGATGAGTTAGACCGTCCATTAGCCCTCGCAGAGTTGGTTCTGGGCTGACTGCACAGTCTATTTCTGGTTCCAGCTCAGACTGAAATCTCATAAAAGCAGGCATTTCAAAAAAAAAAAAAAAAAAAAAAAAAAAAGGAAAAATGGCTTTATGGCTGTAATACAAAGTGGACTCGGGCGACATCAGGTTTCTGTACCCATCCTCACCCCACCAAAGTCTCCCTTCGCTTTGAATACAGCGACACAAAATGTAACCATGAGTTTTTCTATTCGTGGAGCGAACTTAGGGTATGTGAGCTACTCCCCCCAAACTGCTCCTGTCTGGGCTCTTTCCTTATGGCAAAGGAAGTAACTAACTCCGCTTTCATCAAGGTGCAAACCACCCTGCTTTTACCAGCAAAAGAGTAGGCAAAGGGCCAACTACTACAAATGGCAAGAGACTCGGGTTTAGTTCTCAGTTTCTCACTTAATTCTGTCCCCATTCCTCCCTCCCTCCCTCCAGGCTGCAGCAGGCCCGCCACAACCACGACGTATTAAGTCTCTCAGGGGGTTCCCCAACCAGAAGCCGCATTGATCAAGGGGCGATAAGCAACTGAAGGCAAGACATTCACATCATGCCTTGAGCTGAAGGGGCCAAGCAGAATCCAGATACAGAAGCCTTGGAGAGAGAGAAACAAGCACCACAAATGCAGGAAACACCAACTACAACACTGAAAAGCACTGCAAGGAACGTGCACCTTGAACTAGCGTGCGCTTGGCCAAAGGCAAACAGGGTGGCATTTTCCATTTTGGACCCGACTCTGGTGGTTACAAATATTCTCTTTGTAAGCGCGTAACCTTTTCGTGACTTATTTTCAGACAATGGGGAGCATTAGCGGAGATTTATGTTTACTGCTAAGTTAAAGGTCAGGAATCGTGGCTTCCTCCCCCCACCCTGCCCGGACGCGATCTCTCCCCTGCTCCTTTTCTATCGAGAGACAGAGGCCATATAATCTGCTGTGCTTGTTTTCATACAAGAGCTGCTCTTAAGCGCTGCCCTGATGATTGCACAAGGGTAAGCAGACGAAATCCAATCAAGTGACTCTACAGGACAAGACACATGACGAGACAGCCTGCTCGACTCCTACACTAATGTACACGCTAAAAGGAGCTTATGCAGAGACTCGGTAAAGACTGCTTTGTTAGCAGAACACTGGCAGCTCACACTGCAGTGCCTGTTCTCCATTAACCATCCATTTAAAACGATTTTGATTATTTTGAAAGTACTTGTGCTGCCCTTTGTCGAACCTCAGGGCTTGCTGTTAATTGTGCAGCCAAGTCCACGCTTACCTTGAATTTGAAAGCATATTAAGCTCGATTTTTATTTAAAAACAGCCCTGCTTCCAGGCAAGTGGTGAAAACACCTCCTTTCCCTCTATGCACATGCACGTAGTGTGCCCTACATGCAAGGTGCAAAAATACATTTGAGATTGTGGGAAGTAGCATGGGTCTTTTTGTCCACGCGTTTAAGGGAGGCCAACAGAGTGCGCTTACGTTTAAAAAAAATCCTCGAAGGATGTGTCATAAAACACCAATGATCCAGGGCCTGTTCTCAGAAGGAGTGTGGGGAGGGGCAGGGAGAACAGTCACTGAACAAACGAGCACACGCTTGTAAGCAATGCTCGGGGGCAGCTCTATGCGCACTGACCAATTTTGACTGTGGCCTGACAGCAGATCCTTTCCATGACAGAACATGGGAAACCATTTTCAAGTGTCCATTTAGATAAAACACCCCATCAAACCATGCTTGCCTTCATGAGGGAGCAGGAGCGAGATTAATGTGGACAAGATATTAAACAGGATGCTGATGAGCTTTACGCGCCTCTTGTCTCCGATCCGCTTATGTCCATTCTGGCCTGAGCCCAGTCAGGTGTATGGGTGGGTGTACAGAGCCAGTGCAACTCTTACTGCCGGCTACACATGCCCTGCATCCCTTTGCCAGCCTCAGCCTTTAACTAATTCCCCAGCACTCGGTGAACATGATCATCTCTTCCTCCAAAATTTCTCCACGCTGCAAGCTCTGGAAATCGCAGACAACCAAGTTTTATACAAGCCTCATTTCACCGGTCATCAATCTCTCCCTAGCAACTTGACTGAAGTTACTGACTCGCTTGAATGATACATTTTATGTTTACCATTCATTGCCTCTCCATCCTTCTCTTCTCCTTCCTTTTCAGGAAAGCAGCACTCTAAGTTACTGGGGAAGGAGAAGTTCTCCAAACAGACCGCAACCCAACATTTTCTGCATGTGTATCAAGTAGGCCTACTGAACCGGGTTCTCAGCTGGCATTAATCAGTCTTGTTCCCGAGGATGTCGGGGGAACTACCAAAATTAGCCTGGGATTCAGGAGACCAAGGATCAACCCCCCCACTCCGTGCCTCACTTCCTCATTGGTAAAACAGGAATAACGGCCCTGTCCTGCCTCTCGCAGGCGCTGGGAAGAGAAACAGCGAAGACCAAGAAGTGCACAGATGTTGTAGTAACAGGGGTCATACACGTTCGTTCAAAAGGATAGAAGATGGAGCAATCTGAGATGAACAAAAAATTGATGTTATCAACTTATCCCTAGAATATCTTCATACCTGGCATCAAATGCTCTATTTTAATACACTGTCTGAATCTCTTCACTTACACTGGTTGGGTTCAAACAGAACTACACTGATTTCAATGGATTTACTGAGATTTGTACCAATGCACCAGAAGGATAGCGCACCACAGATAAATGCTTAGAAAAAGCTGTCCCAGCCATAGCACAGAGACCGTGGTTTGGGCTTCTCAGTTTCTTTAATCAATATTTCTATTTTCTTTTAAGTGAGAACAACTAGAACATACAATCAGTAACAGGCCTAATTACAGAAGTGGATATTTTAATTACTTTCACGAGGAAATGAAAAGTAGCCAAAAAAATTAGCTATAGCATCTCAAAAAGATACAATTTCGTGAGCTAATTAAGATTTAAACCATGACAAGCTGCTAGTTTCTCAATGTGCTATGCAATTGCTCGCATCAGACAAGCAAGGTATGTAAGAACAATTTGGAAATTACTTATGGGAATGAGGGGAGTTGTGTAATTTGATTTAGTCCGTTGCTTTTGTCAATAGGAAAATATGAAACATGTCGTTTCTCCACGTGACCAAGAGCAATTTAAAGGAGAAAAAATAATAAAAAATCAATAAGCAGATCTAAAGCTCCATTGGTAGGGGAAGTCCATGGCACATCTGCAGTGGGCTCTGCAATACTGCCTAAAGAAGATGTGTCAAAGCCAAACAGCCCGGTGTACTTAGTTGCAATGCCCCTTCAAAGCAACAAAGCTCTGCTAGGACCTACCAGGGTTCAACTTGATCCATCATGTCTTGGTAGGACAGATTTGCAAAAAAAAAAAGAGAAAACATTTAGAAAAATAAAGTATGCAAGAGGACTCTGATCCTATGGATTAGTGTTGAGTCTGTTGCAAGTGTGCTGCAGCCAGCCAGGAGAATAAAGCACTGTACTGCCCTTATGCTGAGTGCAATTTAATTTGTACGTCCAGATGTTCATTTCAGGATTTTTATCCATTTTGAAGAGTTATATCTCCAATGGTCTGGAATAAAACCAAAATTATGCATAAGCCATTTACAGGATTCCTGTGGCAAAGATTCCGAGTCCTGCTAGGCTATTTTAGGGTAACGAAGGCACATTTTATGCAAGGGAGGAGGATTGTTCAACAAAGCTGTAACATTTTGATAAAAAAGGACTTAATCTGAATCCCTATCAATGCACATAAAGACCTGGGGTTTACAGGAGTCCAGGTGGTCTGTCCACCACTCACACCCAGTGCTGAAGGAAAACGCTACTAGCAGCAAATTGTCCTGGCTTTCATTTTTGAAAGAGGCTGGCATCCCAGAACAGTAATGCACAGAAGATCACAGCTCTTGGCTTACCACCCAGATATATGATTCAGTGAACCACGTGGCCGGGCTATGGAAATACCCTTATCAAGTTTCACTAGAACCACTTATGGAGAAAGTATCCTACAAGAACAACAGAGATAGGATGCTGCGTGGGGAGGGAAAGGAAACAATGTGGTCCCTGCAACTGCATGGTAAATGCACCAGGGTCAGAGTGAACATTAGGTGTTTAATTTTCTTAAATGTGCAAATGACAGACTTACAAGAGCTAAGTCAGGGACGGGCAATTATTCCGGGCAAAGGGCCGCTTAACTGGGTTTTGGCAAGCTGTCTAGAGCCGCATGGATAGCCCACCCCTTGACAGGTGTCCCACCCCCGGTCACCATCTTATGACCAGAAGTCCCATCTCCTAAGTCCCTCCCCGTCCCCAGAAATACTCCTTTCAGCAAGAGGTTTTGCCATCTCTGAACCAAAAAAACGCCAAATTATATTTAAAAAAAAAAAAAAAAAAAATTGAACATCTATAACATTCATTTATTGAACTAAAAAACCATCTTTGTCCTGAATTCCATGCATTTGTGTAGTGTACACAGAGGTGATTGCATAATAGCTTAAAATGAAGTCTTACTCTTGTATATTGTGGGGGTGAGGGGCATGGGGATAGGTTTGTGGGGGGCTGTTAGCGTGTGGGTATTTGGGGTGATGAAATATGTGGGGTATGGGCAGATATGGCATTTGTGGGGGAAAGATGGCCGGGGTGTGGGAGTAAGTGTGGAGCTCTGCATGTATGGCAGTGTAACGGGTTGTGGGTGCATGTGTATGGTGGGGTGTGCATGTGGGACTCGCCTTATGAACACACACACACACACACACACTCTCCCTCCCTCCCTCATTGCATGGATGCATGCACACCCCGTTCCCCTCCTGCGGTGCTTGCGTAGCCCAAAAACTGCGGCAGGCAGAGACTTCTGGTTGGGGGTGGGGCCAGACTGGCCTTGCTGCTGGCTCCTGCTGGCTCCCTCTGGGTCCTACTG
>NW_017728932.1:6320080-6326888 GCF_001723895.1 Crocodylus porosus | reverse complement strand
ACACACACACACACACACACACACACACACACACACACAGCATGGGCCCCATGCTCGGGTGATGCAGCCACATGGTGCTGGAGCAGCCCAAAAACTGCGGCAGGCAGAGACTTCTGGTTGGGGGTGGGGCCAGACTGGCCTTGCTGCTGGCTCCTGCTGGCTCCCTCTGGGTCCTACTGCCCCTGGCTCCTATCACCTTTGACAGGCAGCCAGAAGCCGATAAATATATATTTTCTAAATTTTTTAGGGGCTCTGCAGGCAGGATAGAGTGGCCTGGTAAGCCAGATATGACGTGTGGGCCATATTTTGCCCACCTCTGAGTGAGGTGGTTACTCCTGGTCACTGACACAGGATTCCTTGTGAGGTCCAATACCACTAAGGCAGGGAAAGCTTGCCATGCCTTGCAAACAACCCTTGTCCCCCCCCCACAAGATATGGCTGCTTCTTCCCTCAACATAGCCATTCTCCCAGAGGGGCAAGTAAAGTAGACCCTACTTGTGTAGGTTGGAGGCAATGCAATGTGGGTCCCACTGCCCACTGAGCTGCCTACCTACACAAGTTCTGCTGCAACAAGGGGTCTTGCTGTACCGAATGAGTTTTCTGCATGCCACTTTTGGTATGATGGCAGCCCCTCAGAAGCAAAAAAAAAGAAAAGGTGGGGGGATCAGAAATCATCTGAGACCGTAGAGGAGAACAAGCTGCTCAGAAAAGAACAGAAACCTGAACTGAATAGAAAGCTATCCAGAGCAAGCTGCAAACCCCATCCCCAGTTCTTTGCTAAGTCAAAAAAAGACTTGAGATGACCACATAAGTGCCTAATTTTAAGCCTCTCTCAAAATACAGGAAGCCTGTTCAACAGAAGTGAGGAGAGTTGTTTTCCATACTAAGCGTTGGCCTGACTCTCGCTTCTCTGCACCGACTCCAGTGGAGACGCACAAGACACAGTGCGGTGAACAGGGAAACAATGAAACAGATGCTAACGCAAACGCATTGCAATAGTTCTCACCCCACAGCTTTGAATTTCTGAATGCACCTTGTAACCTGAAAATAAAGCTTGTTGTTTGCTAGCTCGATGAATGCAGGACATGGAGAAACACCACTCTTTATATTATGGCGGTCCTGTTTCTTTCACACTGCTTCTCTTATAGGCCCCTGGTATTGAGCATGGCTTTTCAACCTCTACTTTAGAGCCATTTACCAAGGTGCATTACAAAAACTGAGAGATTTCAAGGTTTCTTTCTTCTTTTCCAGGGGAAATAAGCAACAGCTACTTGCATCTATTCCATAGCCATGCCTATATAGATGGGTACTGCTTCATCTCAAAGCCTTTCCAGCTAGGCAGCTACTGTGTATTACGAATCTCTCTCATGTTGTCTTTCCAGTGAACTCAACCGTGACCTGGACAAGCCAGCCTCCCTTGAGAGCCAAGATAATTCAGTGTCTATGCCACTCACTTCCCGGACAGCTCCTTAAGCTCAGGCTGCTAATATTTCACTTTATGTTCATGTGATGGTTGAAAATGACTGTCAATTCCTACAGCTAAGTGCTCGGTAACAGACTTGCTTTTTGGGGGTTTGAACCCTGGCCCCAAAAGGTCAGAAGTCATTTGCTTCATCATCACACCTCTGTGCACTACCACATCCCATGTATTCAGTGCATTAATTGTCCTGGTCTCTGATGCTATTTTGCTAATGCAACATTATGAGAAAAGGTGCCTTGGTGTCTACAGTATTAAAAAGATGCTTATTTTATTGACTAGCTACATGAGATGCCAACATCTGAAATTCACAGTTACCCTCCAAGAGGATGCTAAAGCAATTATTTTAACTATAAAAAAGTTAGCAGATGTTGAAAAAATGGCACAGCATTTCCTTGCTCTATAGAAGGATGCACTTGACTCTCTCCAGCCAAAATTCAAGTGGAACAAGATCACCAGGCCTCTATGCTTGACCTTGCTTCCTCCCATTCCTTCATCTTAGGACTTTAATTGTGCTCACCCTCTGCACTGGACTAAATATCTTCCCCAAAGAGTGAAGACTCTGTTGACTTCAAAATAAAGAGGAGGTGCGGAAGGGGCTTTGGGGCTGGCTGTATTTCTCACTTTCCTTTTTACACAATATTACCAGAGGCAGCACCCAGTACATTTTGACCCTTTTTGGACAGGCATGCACACTCCCTGCAGTGTGATACAGGGTCCACACTTTTACACATGAAGCAAAGCAAAAATAAACTCAGTCCCCTGTCTACCAAGTAACCCCCCAAATTTGGGGGGCTTGCAATTTGCCTTCACGCTGATGGAGAAGTCGGTGACCATCAGTATCTTTTTTAGTGCAACTTGTTCTATTTGCACTGTACGTAATTCAGTCCTGGAGCAGTCTCGTTCACAAAGATCATGCAGATAATCCCTCTGTTTTCAGAGATCTCAGCCAAAACACTGCTACATCAGTGCCAGGAGGAACCCTGCTTTAAGACCTGACGAAATGGAGATGAAGGTGGAAGGTAAACTCGCCTGTTTCCAACATCTTCCAAATACAAACTGCACTACCAAATTAACAACATACCATTTTTTCAAAGGCTAAAAGCTGCTATTATGCTAGTATAAATAACCTTGAAAGTTTTAATACTGCTATCTGCTAACTCCCACTGTAATAAAAAAAAAAAAAAAAAAAGTGCATGGCTTTCCCCTTAGAGACTAAGAGAGAACTTGAAGGAAGAGAAGCATTCATAGCAAATTCTATATATATAGAAATGCATCACTAATGCTTTTCTATAAAGGCACTCAGACGTGCTAGAGATAAGGAAAATATAAAAACTTGAATAGAACAGCACAGAAAACTTACACCCGCAGTTATATAATGCCCAGTTTAACCTGCCTCCATGTATTACATTTCCTGGGTCATGCTGAGTGTGATCTGAACAAGTATTTGGTAGCCAGATTGCCACCTGCTACAAGGAGGAGATCGTCCCATGGTCCCGGAAGTGTACGATGCAGCCGTAAAAGAAATCAAGATCTGATCCCATGTAGTCATCACTTCTGCATGCCCCTGCAGAGCCCACAGCTCTAGACAACCCTTAACACTAGATGATGAGCGAGCACCACAACTAAGCCCCACAAGCGCAGTTTACAACTGCTTCTTTCTTCAAGATGGAGGGTCAGGCTTTCTTCTGGGAAAGTGGGATCATGGGGATTTTCTTAATAAATATTCAGCGTCCTCTCCAGATCAAAAGTGGTGAGCGCGAGCAAAACGGCTGGCTTTTGCATCAGCTCCCTGCTTATATTTCTATGTAACCTGCTCTAAAAGTATAATGATCAGCATTAAATCCAAGCTTGAAGGCACCGCACTAAAGCCCAAGACAACATTTACATTTCTGTGAGGCTGAGGCATGGAAATTCAGTGACAAATCCATTTTTTTAATGCAGAGTTCTGGGTTTGGAGCATTTATAAAGACAGAAAAAGCCAGTGCTGGGTAGAAAACGTGTGCTGGTTGCACTTTTTTGGGTTTTATTTATTTATTTATTTTTAATAAGATGTGCTACCCCCTCTCACCCCCCTTAAAGAAACACACAGAAGCCCATGTTAAAATACCAACCAGGCTTTATCTTTGTAGATGGAGCCATGCATCCACACCTGTCCTAGCAAGTCACAGCATATATAGGTCCAATCTTACTTAACACATGCCTCTTTCAAGCTATAGGGTAAGCATTTAAAAATCAAAAGAGCTCAATTAGAAGACAACAGCAATGAGCTCTAAAGAGTTTGCTCTGGGTTTCACTGGGCAAAAAAAAATGGCAACCCAGGCCAAAGGCTCTTAGCATAGTGGCAATACGGATGTGGGAGGGGAAAAGGAAAGAGTCTTCATGCTAAAGATAAATGTGAAGTAAATCACATCCTTTCCTCCGTGCTCCCCATCTTCAAAAGAAGGATAGCAACATTCCCTGGTTATTATCCTCTGTCTGAGTTGTCTGTTAAATGGCAAGTTGCGAAGGGAAGGGAAATGAGATTTGCCTCAGGATGGACATTTAAGATACAAGGTTGAGCGTCCGAGATTAATAGACCCTTCTAAACGTTTTGGCCTAATAACTTCAATGAGATCAAACAACACATTAGAAACAGTTCAAACAAAGCTACAGACCGGAGTGACCAAGGTACAGCCCGCAGGCCAGATGTGGCCCGCAGAGCCATGTCATTCGGTTTGCAGGACTCTGGTTGGGAGGAGCGGGGGCTACCCTAGCTCCAGGAGCCAGAACAATTAATGCTGCCGCCACCAGATGCCAGCTCCACAGGCCAGACGGCACAGCCTTGTGCTTTGGATCTGAACTGTGGATTAGAGTCGCGCTCTGGAGCCAACCAGGGACGAGGCGGGACCAGGGGAGTTGGACACCACTGCTGTAGACATCCCTTCAATTTGCATTTTGAACTGGTTTGAAATTGCAGGCCGCAGAACACCCTAGTGGCTTTGAAACTGGGTTCATTTAAAAGGTCCAGAGTCTTACCCTGAAAGGCATTCATTCTTGCTGAATGCATGTTTAGCAATAACCCCAAAAATGTCCCGCATGAAAAGGTACCTTAAAAAAAATAATCAGGAAGCCCAATTCAAAACTTAGTAGAGTTGACAGAAAGACTCTCACCAACTTAAGTGGGCTTTCAATCAGGATCTTTGTCTGGGAAAAAAAATAAATAAATAGAACTAGAGAGAATAGGTTAGTTTATACACATCCGAAGAATGAACAAAGTCAGAGTGCCCCCTTCTGATTCCCGATAGAAATGTGAATAGACGACAAGAATAGCAGCACTCCTCCAAGTGGTCTTGGCATCAAAATGGAAGCCTCAAGGCCATTTGGCAAGAAAAAGCTGTCAAGCAGGCATTAAAGCATCCTGTAAAGATGAGCAAGAGGTTTGGGTTGATCCTTATTTTAATCAGAATCTCTTTGCTCTTCCCTTCGCTTGAGACATCCAAGCATGCAGCTTTATAGTGAAAGGAAGTTACTATTGCTTGATAAGAAGCGAAGAAGCTTTCTCAGCTGTTGCAAAATAATGCCGTAGACAACTCCACAAGTATATGCTCTTAATTCAGGACTAAACGCGCCTAGTTCTGCTGTGGCATAATCTGCTTTGAGAGAGAAAAGACAGAGTCTCCTCTCGCACGCTTCCATTTTATGCCACAGCATAACACCGTAGACTTTGGATTTATGATCACTCGCATGAACACTTTGTTACTACATGTGTAGAAAAAAAAAAATCCTTGCTGTACTGGCCCACTTCTAGGTACCCTAGATGTCAACCCAGCTTATCCCTTCCTTCCCATTCCCATCCATTTAGATTTCATCTGCCTTTACGCTTATCAAAATCTTCCCACCTGTAGGCTGAATTCTACTGCCAGTCGCACTAACATCAATCTGAAACAGTCCCATTGATTTCAGTCAAGTCGCTCTGGATTTACAATCATGTCACTAACAAAAGCTTGGACCTGCGCACGGTGCATTAGTTGCGTACCACCGCCCCCATTAATACTAATGGGCACGGGGCTGTTGTAGCCCAGATCAGCGAGAGGAGAACAAGTCCCGGAGAGTTAAAGGCATCTTGAGGTTAATTAAACCGGAGGGATCTCTGCTTTTTCCACCGCTCAGGTATATTTTTGCAGCTCGCTTAATCCCAACTGAAGTAACATCACAATTAAAGCTGGTGAAATGAGGGCATCTTAAAGGCACAGGAAACTATCCCTCCCTCCTTCCTCTGCAGCCTGTCTCAGCATCTTAATCAGGATGGGGGAGATCAAGGAGACTCCATTTAAGAATTACTGTATTATAACAAAATGTCCGCTCTGCTCTGGAAGATGCAGCAAAGACGAATCCAATCCCTCCTGACACAAAGTTCCACTGTATCGCATGAATTTTTCAAGTGGCCTCATGAATTCATGCACCAAGATCACTTAATACAGTCCTCGTTTACAAATGCTGCCTGTGAATGTTGACAGTATTCAAAGTATACGTTTAAAAATACACCACCATGAAAATTCCCTTCTGAAAACGGCTAGGAGGACCCATGTCTCCATGACATGGTTCGGAAAGACGAGCAAGCCATAATTCAATGGCGCGCGCGCAAACAGAAGCTCAGAGAAGCAGGCACTTGAATGGCTTTAAAATCCCCAACCCTGGATTCTGTGCGTGGTTCTGCCATTGCCTGCCAGTGGCAGCCTTTTCTCTTTTGTGCCTCAGTTTCCTTAACTGTAATACAGGGTAAAAGCAGTTACCTTCCTCAAGCACATGCTTTATTCATTAAAAATGAGCAAACAAACAGCATCTCAAAGGCAAGTCTCATTAACAGCCTTTTCCATCAGGTGATTCAACTACCTTTATCCCCTGCAAACAAAAAACCCCCCAAAATCCGCTTAGTTGCCTATGGTTTCACAATACCTAGAAGACCTTCTGAAGCTTTATGTAAGAGTAGGCATTTGCCCCACTTGCAAGACATTTCTCCTTTCCACCCTCCTCTGATAATTATGTCGTATGGCTATACGCTATACTTTTCTGCCTGGCTGGCTCACTCCACCACAAAAATGCTTGCATTTCAGTGGGGAAGCTGCGGGTATTTAGTCTGTGAGGCACTTTGAGATCCTTTGGGATGAAAGCAGCTATATAAATGTAAATTATTCTCATTAATGTAAATTGTGGGACAATGTGATGTTTACAGCAAACACTCCCATGGCTGAGTTTGAGATTCATATATACATATATATATATATATATGTATCTGTATATAATGTGTGTGTGTGTGTGTGTGTGTGTGTGTGTGTGTGTGTGTGTGTG
>NW_017728932.1:6309518-6319980 GCF_001723895.1 Crocodylus porosus | reverse complement strand
GGAAAGAATAGAAGTCAGCTCAGTAGCTGGGACACCAGAGAAAGCTTTTCCTGGAGCTGACATGAATCCATTAGGGTGTTAACGCACACGCAGAGACAAGAGGGTCAGGCTCCCAGGGCAGTGTCGAGGTCAGAGAACATTCATCTCCCACGTACGCTGCTAAAAGACATTTCAAAAACACTGAAGTCCCTTTCTTGTTCAGTAATCCGCAGACTTGAACCCTCTCGTTAACGGCACCAGGTTAATTGTTGCCAGTTTGTTTGTTTTTTTTCTTTTTTCCAAGAGCACTTCTCAAAAAATGTCAGGTGACCCCAAGTCAAATGACTTGCTTTTAAAAAAGGAAGAATTTACATGCGGAGATTTAAATGACCGTTACTAATGAGACCATTGGACCCATTTCCTTAGTTTTGGCCTGATCCAAATCTCAGTGAAAGCCGACCAGAAGCTTTCCATTGCACTTGGGATCAGACTTTTCAATTTCCCTCTCTTGATCCCATTCTCTAAGCCCACAGTGGCAAAAGACAAGCCTTGAGCTCACTAGTTCATGTTTATTCTCACCCACAGAGCAAACAATGTCTCCTTCTTCGTTGCTAGTGTTGGCCATGGACCAAACCAGAGCTTCCATAGGATTATAGGAAAGTAGGACTGAAAGGGACCTCACAAGGTCACCTAGTCAAGCTCCCTGCTCAAGGCAGGATCATCCCCAACTAAACCATTACAGCAAGTGTCTATCCAACCTGCTCTTGAAAATCTCCAGACATGGAGATTTTGCTTCTCTAGGTAGCCCATTCTAATGCTTGACCACCCTCGTAGACAGAAAGTTCCCCCGAATCTCCAATCCAAATTTCTTCTGCTGTCACATAAGGCCATTGCTCCCAGCCCCCTACACTCACAAAGGAAAGCTCATCTCCAACTTCTTTGTAAATCACTCTTCAGGTATTTGAAGACTTATCCAATCCTCCCTTAGGTCTTCACTTCTCCAGACTAAAAGAAGCCTAGGCTCTTTCAGTCTTCCCGCACAAGTCTTGCTTCCCAGGCCTCTGATCCTTTTTGGTGCTCTCTGCTAGACTCTTTCCAGTCTGCCCACGTCCTTCTTGAAGCCTGAGGCCCAGAACTGGACAGAGTGCTTACTTTAGGCGACAAAAAAGAAACAGACAACTACCCCTACCCTAAACAGTTATACATGTACAGCGCATACCAGAGCAAAGATTTAAGAAGAATAGTCTTTGTAACTTAGATTACCCCTGAACTAGAACGACTCAAACTAGAGGTTTATATTTACTAGTAGCAAAAGTGAAGTATTCATCACCTTGGACTGTTTTGCCCAGGTAGTCTCCCTTCCTCTACTGATGACCTATAGATAGATCTTCCCAGTGGTCAGACTGGTGAGACAAGTATCAAGGAAGCATTCATAGGTACCCAGATTTAGGCCCAACTCTCTGCCATCCAATACAAGCGCATCGCCAGCCAGGTGGCAGCCAACTTAAGGCCAGACCTCAGACTTTAAGGGACATGAATTCAAGACCAACCTCAACCTTTCAACATAGCAAGCAAAGAGCGAATGCTTATCTAAGGGTTCAGCCTTACCCCTAGGAGTCCTGATTCACATCACTGTGGATCTTGTGAAATCAGATGCTGCATGCCTGGAGATAGGAGTGGTAGACTACTTTGCTGCCTGGACATCTCTGGACCCAACACAGACCTTCATTAAGATTTAGAAATGATACCTATTATGGTTGCAGATATCACTACAAGGTTCTTCTTTCTTCTTATATGTGCATATATACCCTGACTACATACTAATATGCAAGGCCAAATTTTCTGTGCATGTGAACTTTGGTGGAGTTACTCATCTACATCAGTAGAATAGCTACCTAAAAGCTTGAGGAGCATGCACACTGGAGTACATAGGTGTAGCCTAAATGTTCACATGTATGTCATGTGTCCAGGTGAAAAAGAACAGCAACAGCTTAAATCCAAGCTGAAGCAGAAGGCTGCACATCACATCTATGCATTTGAAGGCATAAATCCATCGAATCTGTCAAGATTACATTTCAGTCTCCTTACTTTTGTCTGGTGTTCCCTCAATATTTAGCACTTGCTGAATAAGAGCAAGATACAATTTCTTCCCCCTGGGTAATTTGTATACAGCTCTATCCATCTGTTTTTATTCCATATAGTCAAAGGCATTACTATGCTAGTGAAATATTAGTACTATAGACTCCTCTAGCTTCTCCCAACCAAAGACTATCAGCAGTACGTTCCTTGGTCTCTCTCCCCACCCCCCGATACTTCCAGGGAACATGGCACTCAAAGGGTTATGTTACCAAACGCTACACAATGCCTGACTGGAGCGTTCATAAAGTGGTGGAAGCAGTCCAGAAGCAGCTTCTAGGGACCACTCCGTTTGCAGCAGCATTTTATTTAGACGGCAGCATGGAAATGAGATCCCGATGTTGCTGATTGGCTTGGGGAGCTGTGTCTTCAGTCCTGTAGGAGGAGTTCATTTGCACCACTGTAAAATACCCACTGTGGGAACTCCCACTGAGGTAATCAAAGCTCAGTGGGAAGGTGGAGGAACAACCATTATTCAGTTTAAGGGCTAATATTAAATAGCCTTTAATTCGCAGTGGTGCTTTCCCTCTAAATTTCTTTGCATTGGACTGTTCATTTGAATCTGAATTTCTCCCGCATCCGGCTTCTGAGCAACAATGCCAATTTATGCCTTGTGCCTGCAGAAGCAACAACTTTTCTTCAGTAGAGCCGGATGATAACGAGATAGACTTCTTTGAGCGGTTTATTTCCGTCGGACAGTACACCTCCCCCCAAAAGAAAATGCTCTGGCAAATAAGTCTGCTATCTTTGTAATTACAGGTAATGCAGTAACATAAAAGAAGGGGGAAAAATATGTTCAGCTGCAAAATTCCCTTTTTTAGGCCCTTTGGTCCTCAGCAGGTTTCAGTCGGCTCTGACTTCAATGAAACTATAACACCTTATGCGAGCCAAGGATTCAACGTTCGTGTCTGGCAGCATGTGTGGTACTCTTTTCCCTGCAGGAAGTTAAAGGTGTTAGACCTTTAACCCTGGGACTGATTTACATTCCCTCTCTCAAACCTACCTGCAGCTGACTAATGGCTTCCAAAGCAGGACTACACTGAATTTTAAAAAGCACTGAAGTCAATGGAAAGGCTCGCATCGACTTCAATGGGTGCTGGATCAGGGGCTTAATTAGAAACAGGATTTATTCCTTCCAATCTAGAGGACATATTTCCCTAAAAAGGCGGGGGAGAGGGAAGAGACTGCTTCAATCAAAGTTTAAGGCAGCAGCTGACTGATCTAATGCCTTCTTGACTAGTAAAACCTGAAGAATGCATTAAAAATGGACAATCGCCATTTGAGAGAGTTGACTACTACTTCCCCTGATTTTTCTGCACTACCCAGTGGATTATTTGCAGTAGCCTGCATTGACCCTGGGGGAGGAGAAATAACTGTATCACTATAGACAGACTGCAGACTCTGCAATCCCAAGAGAACGGAAAAACTTAGCGAGACAGAACTAGCTAGTCTCCCCTGTTGACAGCAGTCTGTGTGAAGGATGAAACGTGCATCTTGTAAGGCTGTGTCCTCAGGACCAACTGCCTCCTAAGATTGTCTGTACTGCAATAAGAGGAGCTACTGCCCTCCCCTCTACATGCACCTGAGCTAGCTTTAAGATGGTTAAGCTGGCTAAAAGCCACGAAGCTGCTGTGGCACAGGATCCAAGTCACTTTGTAAATACCCAGCAGTCCTGGACAAATTTGTGCAGCCTACGCTGAAGCCCAGCTAGCCACTAATACTTCAACTAATTAGATTAAATGTGGTGTGGTATCTCCATGCACGCTGCAAATCACACCCTGGGACTGCCTTTTCTGCACTGGAAGTCATTGCATTTTAGAGTCCCACTAGATTAGGCGGCCAGCAACAGGCATGCCTTAAATCTTTGCTACTGAGCTTTCTGATGGCTCGATATCTACTGCAAGCCAGGGCAGCTTTATGCCCTACAGACTAGCCAAAGTAGATAGGTATCAGAAGTGAAGTAGTGGAGAGACTGACAGGTCTCAGTCCTAAATGGATCTATTTGGTTGGTACCCAGGGTGTGCCACAACATCTTCAAAAGTTGCTTGCCTTTAGCAAGTGGGAAGCTGTACACAATAAATGGAAGACAAGATGACTACATTCTTTGAATGAAGTATTTGCTGTGTATTATTCTCCCAGCTCTACTCCCACACTGGCTCAGGATGTTAGCAAAAAGCAAGAGACTGGATGGCTTTGAAGACAGGCAATGTGATACACCCTTTTACTTCTAGGTCACTGCTTTCAACTGGGCCCGCATTGCTAACAACTGAAAGCTGTTACTACCCAATACCTGGCTGGTTGCATGTGAAACAGGTTTGGTGTTGTCAAGCCAGGTGTTCAGGTCTGTAAAGAGTGATACACATGCTACATGAGGCTGAAGATATGCTACTTGAATGCAACAGGTGTGAGAAACAATTCATGTAATCAATACAAGCTTTTAGGGGGACCATTTGAGGGAACTGTTATATAGAGATGGAGATTAGACATCAGTCATTGAAAACAATGATGGATCATCCCATTATGAATTGATTGACCTCCAAAGTAACAATTTATTTGAAATGTTCCTAACAGTTTGAAATGTTCGAAATGTTCCTAACAGTAATAGAGCAAAACACTAAGAGGAGATCAGAGGATCTCAAAGCACTATACAAATATTAATGAATTTATCTTCTCACTTTTAGTGCTACGCAAAAAGCTTTTCTTCTACTTCAGCAGCTGCTGTGAAAGCTCAAGCTCAGAATACAAAAATCAGACTCTAAATGAGCATTGTGGGCATCCAAATTGTATGTTACCCATAAGTTAAAGCCACTCTTGGGACAGCAGACCTAAATGGCTTATCAACGGTCATACCAGACGTCTATAGTAAAGGTGCAAACAGAACCATGATCTATGACTCTCACATCTACATGCTAACCACAAGATCATGCTTCCTGCCCTGGAAAGCAGCAGGAAGTGGTAAGTCCAAGATGCATGCAAGGAACACCCCATCTGCACTTGAGGGTAACACATGCTTCCTCCACCTACATAAAGAGTTTTGAGATCCTCATTTTTATGGTTATTATTCTCAACTCTAAAAGCCCACATTCTTTAAAGACTAATATATATATTTTTTTTTTTTTAAAAAGAAACAAACTGATGCATTACAAAATGCATCTCTGCTGGCCCTACTTATCTAATTCTGAGTAAAGAGGGATTCTGAGGCATGCCCTGAAGGGAATCACAGCCTGGTTCTTCTGGATCAGGATCGATCAGTTGGGGGCAGGGGAAAACTGATTCATAGAGGTTCTCACTTGCACGAAGACTTTGAGAGAGCTCAGGGCAAGGAAAAAGACAGGTTGAGAAGCTGGGTACTCCAGGGTCCAACGCCTGGGTTTGCACAATAGGGCGGCACACTTCTTAAACCTCCAACTTGATACTCGCATTCACACAAGAGTGTCGGCCCCCATCCTACTGGGCTGTACCCATGCGGCCTGATTCCCTTCTTTCTTTCAAGCAAACACCATGCAGCAGGTGGTTTGATGCAATTGCTCTCCCTGCCGCAGTCTGAGACATTACCGTAAGGACAGTCACCTTTTGCCACAGCACCCCAACTCCCCAAACCCAGTTTCCACATTTACAGAGTCATGCTAGACACTTGGCCAATTCCTCAGTATTTATGGAGATTTCTGCACCTGACTATTCCCAGTCTTTTGCATCTCTCAGATAGAGATGGGAGCACTTACTATATTCTCCGCAGGCCCACTGGTCACGTCATCCCTCTTGACCACCTCTTTGCAAAGATTGCCACCAGCCACGGTCTTCCCTTAGCAGGAAAGGAGTAATCCTTTTGTCTATCTAGAAATAGGACAACCTGTCACATGCAAAGCAACAAAACCCTATAACCATATGTCGAAGATAGTGACACATACATTTAAACAAGGATATGCCTGGATTGTACAGAGACAAACTGGAAGAAAGTGTTCACCGCCTGAGCTATGCAATGAGGAACTAGTAAGATTACTGACTACATCTCCAAATCTTTAGCCACAGTGTAGGAATTCAAGGTACCATGTAGGCAAAATGGCTTTCTACTGTGCCATCACTGCACATAACACTTTATGAACCTCATTCCTACACAAGACCGAGCCAAAACAAATCCCTCTCCAAATGCAATATGGCAACCTATTTCAATATGCAGTGCTGCAGGATGAAGCTTTCATCTTGCCATTCGGGGCTGAAACACTGTTTATTGTACCTGAAAATTAACTTCATACATTCTGGGGCATCACCAGGTGCCTTGAACAATCACAAACAGTGTACGAGCCTGCAAGGACAACGGCCAATTTCTCTAGGTATGCGGCAAAGAGCACCCATGTATTTAAGATGAAAATTGAACCCGTCGTGTTCAAACATTACAGCGCATAACTCAGCAGAAATCTCAAACCTGCGACCATTAAAGCATAATATTTACTGTACACCACAACAAGTTTACTCCGTGCAACACTGAAGCCCTGCGTAGGCATATAATGGACCAGAAGAATTCATTTTTCATTCGCTGAACAAGAAGCTGGCGTGAGTTTCTGCCTTACACCTGACACAGGCAGCGGGGCTGCCAGAACAAAAATGCGAATAAAAGGAGGTATATGTCTACAGTTCACCAAGCCTAACAACACTGAATTTATATTTTACAGACACACACTCACCCCCCACCCGCTTTAAGGACTGCCTATTCGCATGGTTTAGAAGAGCTCCTGAATAATACTGAGTGTATTCAAGTCGATTCCTTCCACAATCATGTCTCAAGTGAGCATTTTTATTGTTTCCACAGCTCACAGAAGGGGTGAGGGAGCCATCAGAAGGTGCCGATGACCACCTGGCGGCACAAAGTTGGTAGGCTAACAAAACTCAGCCCCAAGAGTTTGCCATGAAAAGAAGGGCAACCCTCATTTTACATTAAATTAAAAAACGACTTTTATAAAAATGAGTCATTTCCAACTTCGGAAGCCGGGTTCATAGATCATAAAATACCCTTATTCACCTTCAATATACAGATGTTCACACACTCTCTTCACAGTTGAGCATGCATCTATGTTTTCCTCACCGAAACATGAACCAATTCAGTGCTTGGGAAGCATCCCTCATTGTCAGTCCTGGACAAAGGAACCACCGCTCTCTTCTGCCAGGGAACAGGGTGCACCCAGCCAGTAAAGCTAAACCCAGATTTAAGAGTCACACCCAGAGTCCATGAGGCAGCAGAGAGAATAGTTTCTTACCAGACCTGAGAGTGCCAATACAAGAGACTACATATCATCCCTGCAGTGTCTACAACCGTAATCATCCACCAGGACCGAAGCCACTAGCTTATTTTCCATGCGGTGATGGACAGCTGTCAGACAACAAGAACTCTTGATCACCATCCAACCCACAATAATTAATATACATATAAATAACACATGTATTTACACGGCATATGATAATGGCTCTATTAGACCATTACAGTCTATCAGGCAAATAATAGGAGTTTTTAAAAAACACTTAGTACTTGACAGGTATTTTAACTGCTCCCATAAGTCAGCCGTGCCTTTGCCTTAAATCATTTGACACATGAATAGTCCATTACATGATCCGATCTAATCCCCTTTAGTGCCTCAGGAGGGAAGAAAGAAGAGGAACACCTTTGCAAGGAGACTAGTCCATATGAGCAGGAAGTGGGTTTTGAATACTCTGAGAGAAAAGGGAAATCTGTTTCTGGGCACAGCTAAATTAGGCAGCAATTTTTTTTTTTTTCCTGCCTCCTGACATCTTGAGGAGGTTTGGCCTGAATTCGGTGAAAGGCTCCAGACAAACTAAGTCGCTTTGGTATTCACCTAGCAAGAAATCCCACAACTCTTCCACTCATTTGTGCACAGTGGCACAACTCAAGTAAAACAAACACCCAAGGACCTAAAAAGGGCAGCCCATTATTTCCCAGGCTGCCTCGGACTTCGGTGACCCAGACGAGACAAGCAGCGGCAGAAACGTGCGGGCCAGCTCCTCGGGGGGGGAAAGAAAACAGTGAGCTGGAGCCCAAGTACACGGTGAGCAGAACTTGCTTTATTTACACAGACCCCAGCCCTGCAAGGGGACAGCCAAACAGCACGCGGAGCAATCCCAGGAGTCTCGATGCCGATGTGGGGGAATCTGCAATTTCCTTAAGAGGGTTGTGGCGCAATGCTGCTCAAACCGTGAGGGGATAGAGTTAAGACAGGTGCATGTAGAAGAGACCCATCTACCACCATCTCCAGCTCACTCCAGGTGTGGAGGGACCCCCAGGGCCACCCCTACCCCGCTCCATCCAGGGGCTGCAGGGAGCTGCAGCCAGAGACAGTAGTGGCAGTGCAAAGGTCCCTCTTCCTAGCACTGGTTCACCCCTCCATCCCACCCAGGTGTCCCCCCACTGGGTGGGAGTAGGCTCTCCCTGTAGCCCATAGCTGGAGCATGGCAGGAGCATGAATGGGACTCCCCCATGCAGCCCAGTCCACCAGGGACACATGGTCTTCTTTCCAGCACCTCCTCCCAGCCAGCGGGCATCACCGTCAAGGGTAGGTGGGAGCAGGTGGAAGCAGAAACTCACCTACTGCCCATGCAGTCCCTAGCGGAGCTTGGTTTTGCATACAGACCCGTCAGGAGTGCGGCAGCAGTAGTTTTGGGACTCTGCCTGTGCCCAGATCATCCAGGGACAGCAGGAGTGGTGCCAGTGGAAGGAGGGTGCGTATAGACCACCCAGGCTGACGCCTACTTCCCAAGGAGTAATTCTGCCTCGACAACTGATGAAGCAGAACCGAAGGCTTCTCCCAAAGCTGCCTCTATAGCGAAACTCGGATTACTCAAAAGTAGTAGTAGGAAGCATTTGAAAACAGAAGGAAAAGCCATGTACCAAGGAAGAAGAGAGGAGTTCCAGGAGGACGTCTCAACTCCATTTTCCGTATGTATCTATTCCATTACAAGCCCTTTTTAATCTTGCCATACATCCATGTGTTCCCTTTGGCTGCTACGTGGCAGGATGAGGGCATCATGGGGAGAATTTAGGCAGTGGTCTCATGGGTACGCAGATCTTGGCAAGCTTCAGTCAATAGCAAAAATGGAGCTGGACAGGGTCCTGCAGGACTTGCTCTGGAAAGGGCCTTGCATGGAAAACCACTGTGACCCAAAAGGTAAACAGTGTTTGCTAAACTAACTTAATTAGTGCTGGGTGATTCAGGGTCTCTAAAATATGCTGCCTTTAGAGATACAGCTCCAGAGAGCAGCAGCAATCTGCCTTACTTGCCCACAGACCTTACCCTAACAAAATACCACCATCCTTTCTACCAACAGAGGCATGTAGCCGCTAACTAAAAAAAGAGTAGGACTGTGTTTTATACATAAAGTGGGTGTTTCTTGCTAGCTTAGGGCAACAAGCCTTATCTGCGAAGGCAATGCAAGAATCCAGAGAGCCCAGGTACCGCGTCGCATCAACTTGCAGCCCCTCCAGGACTGGAGAAAGCATATTGCCAAGACCACAGTACGCCCTTTCTTGTGATGTCATCCATTAGATCATAAACTTGCTTGAAAGGAGAATAGTTAATTGCAGGGTTACTGCACATGAGTAATTCCACAACTCCTGAATAATGCCAACATATTCCCCTTCTCTCACGACACCTCTGCTAAATCCCTTGCATTTAGTGTTAATGACTCAACCTCGTTCTCCAACCTGGCACCCTCAAGCACCAACTTCTCCCAGCAAACTACTGCTCATCCCAGCCCACATCAGGGCAAATACCCCGGGCTCAGATTTTTTCTACGGTGGGGCTCGTGTCAGCCACAAAACTTGGCTGTGGGCCCTCTGGCATCTGGAATTAATGAAGAGCTTATGGATTCTTAACCCCCATCTCTGAGATGAGCCACAAAGGATGAAGTCAGGCTATGGATAACTCTACGAAGTTAAAAAAAGCGTTGTACAGAAGAGAACCGGTTAAGAGAGAAAGCAGCAAAACAATTATTTTTTTACCCTTTGGGGCAAAATACAATAAAAGCAAAATCATTAGGCTTGGGGCAATTGGAGCCCTTGCTCCCTGCTGCTCCCAGTAATTTTCTTGGTGAGGCTGCTGACCACCCTACTGTTTTCCTCTTAAGCTCAGAGATGCCTCTTGTACCACCTTAAATCATCTCTGCAATTGGTTGCAACAGGCTTCTGCAACGTCACAACATCCATCTCGGCAGAGACTTTTGTCAAGTCAGACTGATTTGGGGATCCTCGGTTCCACCGCAGCAGAGATAAGTAAATCGGAATGAAAATAAATTTCTTTTCCCCTATATATTAAAATTATATATATATATATATATATATATA
>NW_017728932.1:6302187-6309356 GCF_001723895.1 Crocodylus porosus | reverse complement strand
TAAAAAAGCAATACAACCCTCACTGCAGCAAGCTAAAAAATGTTACGGAAACATTAAATATTTACTCCTTCTGTTTGTTAATATCTTTCATTAGTTACTCAGCCATAACAGTCATTAAAATGCTGAAAGGAAAACTTCATGTAAATTCATCATTAGCCTGGGAATACTCCTGCATCTGTGAGCAGGCTTCGCACTACGCTAGAGCTCAGAGACCCTGTTTCCCTACAGGCAGGGCCAAACGTCTGGTTCGCTTACAATTTACAAATGATTATTTTTCTAAGTAATCATTCATCAAAACCATAAATAGCAACAGGGTGTGAAAGGCAGAGCTGGTGCAAGCACATGGCGGAGTCAATCCATCACAACTGCCACAACACCTCCGAAACGGGAACAAGCAGCAGCCAACGCTCCCCGTTGCAATCCTAGGGGTTGCAGCGAAGAGGGAAACCACCCTTGGCGCTCTACAAATTAAAAGCCATGAAAAATCTCTTTGTATGGTTCAGTTGTGCTAAACCTCAATGGAAACTGCAGCTTCAACCGATAACTAGATCACCAACTGTTATGTAAAGAGCAAGGGAGAAGTACAGGAGGGCAGGTCTGGCAGCATGGAGAGACTGGGTGTTCCCAGGCTAAAATCCACTGTGGCTGAAAGAAAAACGGAAAAGAATTAAGCCTGAAAGAGAAAGAAGCTGCATTACTCATGAAAGCCAAGCAGAGCAGGAAGTGGAGAAAACATCTTTTTTTTTGGAGAAACACCTATCAATGGCTGGCTTGCAGGTAATTAGCAGTTAACTGATTAACTACGAGCCATCCGCACTGTCCTTTTCTACACCAAAGCTACCAGATGCAAGCATCCCTGTAGGCACTCCCCAATTCCCTAACACAGAGACTACTGAAACGCCTCCTAATATCACCAGGTAGGCATGTCTTAAAATCTTGGCCTCAGTTCAGCAGCCAGAACAAGGGCGGCTAAATACATTACAGCAACTAAAAACAATCCAATCCTTGGCCTCAAACGCACCTGGATACTGAGAGGGCAGCTCAGTCAACTACATAGAAAAAAAATAGGGCTAGAAAGGGCCTTGAGAGATCATCTGATCTAGTGGGGCTCAACCTCGCTGGGGGATGGGTTGGATGGATAAGTGGGGCCCAGCCAGGGCACAGGATAGATTTGGTGCACAGGGCCAAGTCATCCGGCCTCTGCGATTCTCCACGGGGCCAAAGAAATGTAGCGACGAGGGAATGCTGGCAGCATTAATTGCCACAGGGCTCTCAGAGTGATAGTAATTAACTGTGTCGCCTCTGCCAAATTTCCAAACCCAGGCTGGATGACTTACTCTGCGGGCTATACCTCGAGCATCATGGATCGCCAGGCAGGATCCTCTTTCTGGCTAAACTCTCCAGGACAAATGTTTGTCTAACCAAAATTTAAACACCTCTAATGACGCAGTTCCCACAGCCCCTCTAGGTAAACCGTACCAGTGCTTATCTGGCCTCACGGTTAACCAGTGCCTCCTAATCTCTAGCCTAAAATTCCCTTGCTGCGATTTAAAGGCACTACTTCTTAACGTGTACCCTCTGTACCCAGTGAACAATTCTTCGTCACCTTCTTGTAAACCTTTGTATTTTTTTCTATGGGAAGATTTATCAAATCCCTCCTCCGTCTTCTCTTTCCCAGACTAAATAATCCCAGGTCTTCCAACCTTTCTTCATAGATCATGTTTTCTAGAGCCCTAACCATCTTCGCTGCTTTCCTCTGGACCCTTTCCAGTTTGTCTTCCTTGAAGTGCCATGCCCTTGACTAGACATGCTATGTTATTTAGTACTGTTGAGGCTTCCTATAGAGTTAAAGAATCACTTCCCATGACTGGCAGGTAACACTCCTTTTCGTGCCTCCCTGTGTGCTATTAGCCTTTTTCCCCCTCTCAGCAACAGCACACTACTGACTCACATTCAGCTTGCAAGTCCACCGTAACCTCCAAGCCCTTTTCTGCAGTATGCAGCCTCAACATTTCATTCCCCATTTTGTATTTGTGCATTCGATCACTCCAGTCTGGGTGGCATACTTGACACTTGTCCTTACTGAACTCCATTCTATTTATTCCAGGCTATGTCTCCTATTTAGCAAGGTCATTTCAACTCCTAACCCTGTCCTCTGAAAGCATCTGCTATCTTGCCTAACTTGGTGTTGCCTGTAATTTTACTAAGCTTGCATTTAATCCCACCCTCCAAGGCAGGATAGAAGATATCGAACTGGACTGGACACTGGACAGAGCCCTGGGGAGTTCAACTTAACTGGTTGTCTGACAATAACTACTTTTGGAGCCTAATTATCCAAACAGTTATCAACCCATATGAGAGTGGTTACATCGAGCCCATATGTCCTAACTTACCAATAAAAGCATCGTGGAAAAGATTGTCAAAAGCCTCAGCAAAAGCTCTCAACATCGCACCCACTGCTGCCTCCCACCCACAAAGCCCATGACTTTATCATCGGAGGAAATCATGGTTGGTTAGGCATGACTTATTTGTGATAAATCCACAGTGGCTGCTGCTCATCAACTTGTTATGCACTAGGTGCTTTAAAAGAAAATCTGTTATTTGAGGATGTACTGGCCAATATCTTGCCAGAGATCAAAGTTAGGCTAATTGATCTATGACATCCCGGGCCCTCCTTCTTCCTTTCTTGAGAGGCAGTCTTTTTTCCCCTAAACATTGTGATTGCTGGGAAGGCAGAGACTTGCTTTTTATGTTCAGAATAGCCAGAGTTCACAATCCCACACTTATTTCCATCTTTCAGCACGGAGCCTTTACTTTCCTTATTCAAGGCCAGAAAATCCCGGCACTCCAATGATTTATTTTTGAAATGTGCAATCATTTTCAAGACCCCAAATCTTTCTTCACCTGGGCCTTACCTTATCAGGCTGCTGACCAATTTCTTATCCAGCCAAAAACGCTCACAACACAGTGCAAGTGGTAAAAAGCAGGTGGCAGACAGATATATCAGCCCTGCTATAGTCTCCCACTGGCTTTTATTATCTTTCACAGGGCTAGGCTGGAAACGTATAATCATATTTCAAAGAGGTTGGTATACTGTTGACAACCAACTCTATTCCTGACCACCAAGACTGTGCAGCACATACCTGCTGTTAAGAGAAAAAAAGAAGTGCTTCTTCCTCCCCACCCCACAATAACTGGCATGAACTGCTCACAAAAAACATGAAAGCCTACCTACAAACGTAACAAATAAACAAAGAAACCCGAGATACAAAAACACTTTGGAAACACTAGCTCTTACCACAATGTTAGACTCCTGGGCGCTGCTAGTAGGAGGTTAAGATCTAGTGATAATCTAGGAGGCCTTGCAAAAGACAGTGCCTTTATATGCCCACCGCACCAGCTAGGGGCAGGGAACCCAAGCGGGGAGGACAACCTATACAACCGTTTGAAGTTACAGTAGCAGCCAACGTACCTTTTATACCTTAAAAATGAAATGTTTCAATGCAAAACAGTGCCCTTTCAAAGCTTCCAGAGAACACATGGCTCTGGAAGGAAAGTTAATGAGGGGGACCTCCCAAGGGCTTTAGAGGATCGATGCTCAGATCAGTCCTCCACTGGTTTAAGGATCAATCCTGACCGGGCAGAGCAGTTCTCAGACTGTGAAGTTCCAACCCTGACCCGTCTGAAACTATCCCAGTATTACTGAATGTGAATGTCACCACGAGCTTTGGACAGGACTGGTGTTTTAAGATGTTACAGCAGATGGAAATGGAAGGGAGCTTGCAGGGTCAGGTCGGACTGCTAAACAGAGCGTACGCGTCGGGTTTTTCAGTAAACAGAGGTAACGGGTGTGGACTTGAGGATAGTCACGAGGTTAAAATCAAACTAGCAATAGAGATACGGTGTTAGTCTCTGACCATTTCAGATCCACATCAGTAACTGGGGATAACAGCGCTGCCCCGTGCCATAAAATTGCCTCGAGGACAAATACACCGAACAGTGAGATACCTTGCTTCTGAGCGCCTAAACAGTACCCACAATACATAGATGGGTTTAATTTGGAGACGGGGAGTGGAATGCCGGTCCGGCTAAATTGAACGTCAAAATATCCACTGACTCGTACAAGGGAGAGATCTCGTTTCAGAGACATGCTCTTAAAAGTAGAGGAGGGCAACAGGTTACACAGACTGCAGGAGAAAGAAAGGTACTGACATCCGGAATAAAATGCAGCATTGTGCAAAAAGTAGCAGTACTACTGCCTGAGACTATTTTGCTAAAACTCAACAAAATAACAAGCTACTTACAATTAGCTGATGCTATAAGATGAGCTGGTAGAAATAAACACAAATACATTTTGCTTCATACAATCAAGCACGCGCAAGCAGTTGTAAAGAAGAGCTAATGAGATTCTCCTAACTGCTGTTATATGCGAACTAGATTTTTAGACCTGCCCTTTGGGACAAGAGCAATTCAGTTCGCTAACGGTGGCCATTACTAGATGATGAAGCAGATAACAGATTTAAAAACTTACCTCCTGTATTTTACTATAGGCCTTTTCAACCTAAAGTTAAGATGCTGGGGGTAAACCAAGACAAAACAACGCCCTCCTCCTGGTTATTTTTTGTACAAGGGGTGCTGATCCACTGTCTGAGGGCCGGATTCCGCCCCCAGATCCACATCAGCCAGCCAAGGAAACTGTCCACGGGTTTACTGCCATCAAATTCCCAGACCCCTGGGCAGTCCCAGGCTTGGCGCATCAGGTCAGGTGCACAAAACTGCACGGGCCAGACAGGAGGGATGCAGGGCCCAATCCCAGCATGCGGGGGTAATGCCAGGCTCTAGGGGCAGATTCAAGCATGCAGGGGCAGCACTGGCTGCAGGCACAAGGCCAGGCTGGGGGTGGGGACAGGTAGTGTGGGGGCCAGGTGAGGCCATATGGGGCCCTATCCGGGCACATGGGGCTTGGTCCAGCCCTACACCACTCGTCTGGCCCACGGGCCAAAAGCTTGGGCACCACAGTTCTACAAGATATTTTCAAAAAATAAAGAAAAACCACACACTCACACTTTTTAACTAGCTATCTTAAGTCCTTAAAAAGTAATTGGTATAATCTGCCTAATACCCAAGAAGCAAGAGCAAGTTGCTGCAGTAAATACGGGTAAATCAGACCAGTAGTCTTAACTCTAAGCCAAAAACTCCTATCAGGTTTCACACCAGCCAGAATATCATAAGTTTTGGAAAGATCGAGTCTAAATCGCATTGACATCGACTTTGCCCCATCTTTTATGCCTCTTGCAAAGTTTGTGCCATCTAATACAGATACCAGTATTCTAAATATAATTCTATTATCTAAAATCTACACCTGCATCGGCATAAAGCTACATAAATCATATATAAATCTATGCCTGTTATCTATACTGTTATATCGCGGCATTGTGAAAGCTGAGGTTTTCAGGTTAAAGACTACTGGTCTGATTTACCAGTACTTACTATAGCAACTTTCTCTTGCTTCTTAGGTATTAGGTAGGATTTTAGCCAATTACTTTTTAAGAGCTTAGTCTGCCAGGGTGAGAAGAGCTCTATTCCCATTTCAACAATGCCCTTGAGCATGTGTTTAACCTTAATTGTGCAAACAGTGGTCCCACTGAAATCAATAGGACTACTCGTGTACATGAAGTTAAGTATACACTTAAACGTGCCACCTGGTTGGGATCAGACCATTCAGCACAGAGCAGGACAGTCATCAAGATCCGTGCTACTCAAACTCAGCCCTCACAATCATGTCATCTAGCTCAGGGGCCCGGATCTGGAAATCTGGCAGGGAGGAGCGGTGTTAACTGATGCCCGCTACTGCCAAATTTCTGGACCGGCCCTGCACACTACATTATGCCAGATTACATGCCACTCATCTGGCCTGGGGACAGAAGGTTGAACACCGCTCATCTAGATCATCTTCCCAAATTGTCACATTTCCCTGTACAACTGGACCAAGAGATAACACTACAGCACAGAAAGTAAATGAAGACGAGGAGCATTCAAAAACCAACACGGCAGAGGTGAATTCCACTTGGCTTTCCATAAAAGTCACTAAACCACTAGCTGACTAGGATTCAGCCCAAATCCAAATCCTCCAACGTGGCCCAAGAAGATGGACAGGAGTTCATAGCACATACGTAGAGCCAGCACACTCCTGACTGGGAAAGTTCAGCACGGTTTAATCTGGTTCCAGTAGATGACATGGCACCAGCAAGCAGAGCAGCAAGGGCATTAAGTGCGGATTCACTTAACCGAAGCGCTCCTGTGGAACGGGTATAAATCTAAGGAACAAAACAGTTGCTGATACTCAGATAGTACAAGAAGGGGACACTAGATAAAAGCCCAGTGTAGCCTTAATAAAGCATGGATTTGGGCTCACTCAAAAGAATTTCCTTCCTCCAGTTCTGGCCTTGGCTGGATCTTCTCCCTGAGATATAACGGTGGCAATACAGGTAGAGCTTAGTGAGTTAATTGCAGAGAACCAATTTCTTCATTCTCACCCAGGTGCTTTCCTAAAACACAATATGGATCAGGGCGGTTTTTTGGACAGAAATGGGCAGAACGTTTGAGGGCAGCTCAGAGAGTAAATCTCGAGAGCAGCTCGCCTAATTTCCTTCATTGTGCAGGTGGTATCGAGTTAGAGAAGCTGGTACGTTGTCAGAGCCGCAGCCTGAAACAGAAGTTGAGAGAAAAGGGAAATCTACTTCCGGGCACAGCTGAATTAGGCAGCAATTTTTTTTTTTCCTTCTGCCTCCTGACATCTTGAGGAGGTTTGGCCTGAATTCGGTGAAAGGCTCCAGACAAACTAAGTCGCTAGCAAGAAATCCCACAACTCTTCCACCCATTTGTGCATAGTGGCACAAATCAAGTAAAAGAAATACCCAAGGACCTAAAGAGGCTACAAAAGGGCAGCCCAATATTTGCCAGGCTGCCTCGGACTTAAGTGACCCAGACAAGACGCCTAATAGTATTACCACGTTAACCTTTTGCCAGCAACCATCTGTCATCCCAAACTGCAAGGTTACATCTGCTCTCAGATGCCACCCTGCTGTTAGCCATTGCGGCCATCGTATCAGAACGTAACAGAGCATCATACCTTTGCAGCAGTACATCCAGAGGTTGGAAATCCCCGC
>NW_017728932.1:6292234-6302087 GCF_001723895.1 Crocodylus porosus | reverse complement strand
GCTGCTGCCAGCCTCCAGATGCTTGCCAACTCCCCCCCCAGGCTTTGAGCCAAACCTGCTCACTCCTTCCAACAATCCAATCTGTAGCCACAGGCATTACCATTTGGACCTATATTTGTCAACTCAGTTCATTTATTTTGCCCTAGCTCCTCTGTCAACAGTTCCAACTGGTTCACTTTGAGCAAAGAGGTTTCCCCTCCTAGCTACCTACTGCTGTACTCGGGAATGTGCTGGGCAGAGCCGCGAGGGCTTTGGCAGGCGATACGGGACAGCATTAACTTTCCACATAGTTCTCATCACCAAATAGTTTATTGCTTGATCTTTGCCCTCCTGTCCCACCCTGGTCTGCTTTAGGAGTCCTCAGATTACATGGGATGCACACCGCTGGGAGGCCAAGCTATTGGCCCCACTTGCAGAACAAGCATCCTCTCTGCTCCCCCACTCTTTCTTTCAGGTCCCACAAACTGGACTTTATGGCCATCAGTTAATCCCCTATCCCTCTCACACGCACACGGAAATGTAGAGATATAGTATCAGTCCCATTTTACACATGGCTGAAATGAGCTGAACAGCCACGGCCAATCTTCAGGGAAGGCAAGCCTCCCATGCATGAATCTGGATTTCTGGTTTCTTGCAATAGCCACAAAAAAATCCCCATTAAACAAGCCAAAAAAAGGCCACAAAAACAAAAGTACCCTATTTTCAGCACCTTACTTACAGCGACTACAATCCAACACTTTTTTCAAAGGTCTTCACTACACTCAACAAAGTCTGCATAAGCGAGTCTTTCTAGTACCTTCAACTAGCGGCCCTACAAACAACCACGCTCCATTAAAAGATTACAAGCATGAAACGTGATATTGCTTTCCTCTCCCCTCCAAGTAGTTAGGCACAATACATTTCATCATGAAGGCTGCTTTGTTCTGTGCGTGCATACACGCACACGTATGTGTAAGCTACATATATATTAGCTATATACATATGATCTCTGGGCTTGAAACGCATTCAAGAATGAAAGGTAATACCTTCACAAGTTTAACAGCAGATGGTTTAGCCTGGAAATACTGTAACTGAGGGACGTCTCAAGGAAAGTGCCATGGAAAAGCTCCGGGTGTGGCATGAAAACCAAAATACATACTAGCCATGATAAGAATGAGGGAACAGACAAACGGACTGGCAGAGGCCCACAACACAACTGCCACCCTGGGAAGAAGTCCCGTCTTGCCCTCGGACTGAAAAGGAAAAAGGAACGTACAAGATCAGCTAGAAATAGCTAGTAATTGCCTAGTAATGGATATCATCCACAGTGTGCATACCAATCTGTCTTAGTAAAACTGCCTTGAAACAGTACCAGCAAACATTAAAAAAAAACATTTTTCAGAGTTTATGCTCCGTTAACCTTTTTTTTTTTTTTTTTTTGCAGTTCCCTCCACTTGGATGGTACATATCCGAGTTGGCGTTGCTGCTGTTTACCCGGTAAGACTTTCTGGTCCTCAAAGCTGTTGCATCTGCGCTGTTAGCCCTGCAAGGGAAAGGTTATCCAGAGGCGAGTACTCGTGTTCCTATTTTGAGATGAACTGGAAACATGTCAGTTGGTATTCTGGCATTGTGTGTAGCTTGCTGCAATGTTTGTATGTGGGATCAAACTGGAGTCGGTGCCTTTTTGAAATCAGTTGACTTGGCATGGAAGTCTGAGCCCCGTTTACCATATCGAGGGACACAATACCTTTCTCCAGGATAAGTCCCACTGGTTTCAACGGGGATTTTTGGGTAGAATGAGGATGCAACACACACGAACTCTTTGGCTCATAAGTACTATTGTACAGAGGGTAAAGTTGAGACCTAGATGACCTGTTTAAGGTCACAGAAATACATGCTAGAGCAGGAATCAGAATTCAAGAGCTTGCCCAGACCCTGCCTCGTGCACAGAAATGCCCATATTGTACTTGCAGATCATGCATTTGCATTGCAAATTGAGTAGCTGTGTGCGTAAATGGCTATATGTACAAATATATGCATATTCTGCAGGCACAGCTACGGAAAATCCAGCCCAGGGTGTTCCGTCTACAAGTCAAATGCTGTCTCCAATTGCTAAACCTTAAATAAAAACACAAGTTGTTACAATTCATGAGAAGCTTAATATTTATTACAGATATTTCAAGCACGCTGCTATGCAGAGAATCTCTGTTACTGTCTCGAGTGATTGTTCAAAAGATGGGAAGAAGAAAGAATAGCCTTTGATGGTAACAAAAAAGTGAGTGTGGAGAAAACAATGTTTCACAGCCAAGAGGCCAATGAAAATACTATATATTTATAAAGGAAATGAAAACCTGTCAGGAGTAAAATGAACTCAACAACAGATCCTGGGCTAAACAAAGAGGAGGAGGCACTAAAAAGATACTGCTGGATGGAAAATGCTACACATCACGTTTGCTTTCCCTTAAGAGGATTCCAATTTAACGGAAGCAAAATTCGAGAGCAAGAGAGAGACTGTACGTACAGCTCCTCTAGTGCACGGCCCGGACCAGACTCGACGCTTACTGAAGTCAATGGCTGTATCGATCTTGGACTACCCAGTGCTAAGTGCCCGGAAGACTCTCGTTGTGCCGAGAGCATAGTCAGATGAAAAATGGGTCATCTCTCAGAGTCCAGGAACACTGATATTTGGGGGCAACCCGAGGACCACCCTCAAACAGCCTAGGTCCCATGAGACGACGCTACATGGAAGCCTGCAAAGCAGTCGCCATTGTGCTTCCTGTTCCTCAAAGGACGGCCCTTTTAGGAATTAGTCCGACTGCGCCCTGGTGCGTTCCAAGCACGCGGCCGGGGTAACAAGCTTGGCTTCGCGGCCTGAGTTTCAACCGAGATTGCAGGGCTTGGCTGCATCCGGCCGGTGGTTGAGCCAAGGAGTACACACAGTCAGCAAGCAAGGGCCTTTAGGGTGTCATTAGGGTCAACTATCAGCAAGAACATAGCCTCTGGATTCTGCATTCAATGGAGAGTCCTGATGGAGATTCAATGCATTAAGCAAAAGCAATGGCCTGCAATGCTGTTCAACAAATTGCAGCATCAACGGCAGTGGAAATTTTGTCCCACTTCCCGCTCGAACAGATTTGCTCTCCATGGCCTAATTGAAGGCCTGACCCCTCTAGTGAGGCAACCAACATGCGCGCCGAGTGTTTCTGTGCATTTCTGATGCGACTAATCGGTCCGCAGGGGAAACTAACACCAGAAACCTCTTCTATCAACCACATGCTGCTAGAGTCCTAGGTGGGCAGAGGTGAGAAAGTGGAGATTTGACATAGAAGACTGAACTCATTGGCTTGCCCGGTCAGCTAACATTAAGTGGAAGAGCTCCACTTGCAGGCATGGAGCTACGTCAAGGGTCTGCTCATCCGCTTTATCAAGGATATTTAGCAGAGAAGCCGAACCACCACCACTAGCAGATCTCTGCATAACCTTATTTTCAAATGCTAAATAAAAGAATAAATATTTACTGCTAACATTCAGATGGTTGACCATATACTCGACTAACGTTGGCTCGATAGAATTTTTATCGCAACTCAGGAGCAAAACTTGGACCCCACATCTCATGCGATGCTGGGTAATCTGGGTCTGTGTTACATAAATTGCACAAGCTGTGGCTGATTTTATATCAGCAGCATAAGTGTTCCATAGCTGGTGTGTTTATCCCAATTATTACTATTATATTTAATGGAGAAAACACTCATTGCATCTGACAACATTACTGACACTGTTGAAAGGATAATTTATGTGAATTACTTGGCTGAAATGATTTTTTTTCCCCCCAGATATTTTTCTTCAACCATCAAAAACCGAAAGAGAAGTCTTAAAAAACTGGAATCCCAATAATCTGGGCTAGATTTCCCACAAAAGCCCTAGGGAAGCAGACAAAACAAGATAATCTAGCAAAGCATAACTCATACTGAAGAAAAGAGTGGCAACACCCTGCAAAGGATAAGCTATGTCATCAGCATTCGCAATTCGCCTTCCTCGCGAACAGCTAGTTGTTCCACTGGATCGCTGTCAGTATGGGAAGCCAATCACCGAACAACAGGGGATTTCTCCAATAGCTAAGGTCAACTTCAAGGTCTCTGTTCTTGTGCTGTTCTTGTATGAACTGGACTCTATTCAGTAGCAAAATAGTGAAGAGCTTCAGATACGGTCACAACAAGCACGTTGCAAAGCCGACGGGCAACGAAACTTTTCAAGACCAGCGGTTTCAATCCTGGATATAAACATGTGATCATTTTTATCAGATAAGAGTGTCAAGTCTTTGTGCCAGCATCTGTGAAAGCAGAATCAAGACCGGCAGCACTGTTCCTTGTTATAGCACACAGAACATGAAACCAGCACCCCCAACAAAGACACTTTATCCTCCCTGGGCACATCAAAGGCAATGCTCAGATGCTCTCATTGTTTGATACTGATTCCCCTGATTATTTGAAATATCCAGACATGTACTCGGAGGCTTTTGGGCAGCTCATGTGCCTGAAGTCAGCAAAATCCAGAGGAAAGGAACACAGTGTTGCTGCTCGCTGAACCCCATGAATAAATAAAGACGCCAACTCTGACAATTTCTGAAAGTAGGTGTCCAGAACTTGGAGCTTCTCCATCTTACTGTGCAAATCAACTGGAGTTCGTTCCTTCCCCCTTTCAGCCAATATATTGACAGACCTTGCTAATATAAAACTCAATTAATCAAAACTAGAGTCAAGTTCTTGCACGAACTTCCCCGTGCGAAACCCAGGTTAACGCATTTAGCAACGGAATTGGAGACGGACAGCTTCAGGTTCCACATCTCGCAGCACCGGCGCTCTCCCCGCGAATGAGCGACCCATGCAATTCTGCATGCTGTTTCTGCTTTCCCAGACCGGGATTAAACCAGAGTTAATAGTACGAGTTGCTACAGCTAGAGCTAAAGGACCAATTCTTTCTACGCGGGGTTGTCGCCAGCTCATCCTCCGAGATTGGCACAGAAAGAAACTGATGAAACATATGCTCTCCAGAAAGTTGCAGCTGCACATTATTCAGTTTGTTCCCCGGTTACAGATTGTGATGGTGTAGACTTCGCTGCTCTATTACTTTCTGTACGCGTAGAGGGGACGATCTTTGCTTTGTCCCCTTCCCTAGCTCTGCTCCTAGAGCCTGCTCTGGGGCTGCCAGTGCGTAAAAACACTCTGCACAGATGAACCCAGAAGCAAAATCTTGAACGCTGTAAATAAGGGGCTTGTAAATAAGGTAGAGGCAGGAAGTCTCAAGAAATTTAAAGGTCTGTTAGGCAAGATGATGAAAAAAGGAAACAGTTATCACCCCACATCAGCAAAGGAAATAATTACAAAAAGAGTCCCAGTAGTAGAAACTGTCAGGGGTTCCTGATCAGACTTTTAAAGTTGCCACCGTCCCCTCACCCACCCAACCGAGGCAACCAGTACTGGGCTATCATCTGGGCTGCTCTTTGCCACACAAACTGTCAGTACATTTTTAGCCCTGAAACCAGAGCGAGACCCTCCACAGTAGCACGTGCAACGCTGGCATGACTAAGTGGCGGACTAGCAATGGATGCTCCCTTGTGAAATCAGCTCTAATAGGAGGAATTGCTGCTCCCTGGTCCTCTCTTTGTGGTCAAGCAACACTTTTTTCCACCCCCAGCTTATACAGTACATAAGTCCAACATGCTGTGTTGCTGCTAGCAGGGGTAGCCAGTGAACTGAAAAACAACACTCGGAGGCAGCCAACCTCATGTTTAATGCAGCACTTCACACCGATTTGTTTTTCCAGGGGCTCCCAAGGTGACTCACCTGAAGGCTATACAAGCCAGAATTTCCTCCTGGGTTCAACTCAGAGGGATGCCTGCTTTAAGCCTTCATCCTGCCAGAACATAGCCTTTCAAACGGCAGGGCTGCACACCTCAGCCCAGAAACCCCACCTCTCCCTTTGGAACAGCTGCTCCCGGAAGAATCCCTTCTGGCTTTTCTTTTCATTTTATTGCTGGCTCGCCGCTACAGCTGTGTGTGTTAATGCTTTACGCTGTGGGATCAGGGACAGATTTTTACCCTTGCATGAAAAGTGAGGCTTTAAGACAAAGTCCCGTTTCCAGTGCTGCTTATTCGGAGAGGTCCTGGACACCGCAGCATGAAGAAGGATCAGGAGGAGGCTATATAAAGTGAGCTGTGCACTTCAGAGCCAGCTGCCTGATGGAATCGGAAATCTCTTCAAAGTGACCTTACTATTCAAGCAGCAGCTGGGGTGACTGAAGGGGGCATGCTGCTAGATATCCCCATCTGCTGCTGCCTCCTAAAGAACCAGGAGTTGCAGAACATCAGTAGAGAGGGTATAATGGCCCAGTTGCTATTCTCTGCTCCATTACAACACTAAGATGTGGGGGGGATGTGGGCACGCTAGAAGGGAGGAATAGGCCGCAATCAGGCCTGGACAGGTTACAGGGGTGGGCGGATGAGAACAGGATGGGATTCAACACGGACAAGTGCAAGGTGCTGCACCTGGGGAGGAAGAACCGGCACCAGACCTACAGGCTGGGGAACTCCCCTCTCGTCAGTGCAGAGGCAGAAAAGGATCTTGGAGTCGTCATTGATGTCAAGATGAACATGGGCCGGCAGTGTGGGGATGCAGGCAGGAAGGCCAACTGTACCTTGGCATGCATCCAGATGCATCTCGAGCAGGTCCAAGGAGGTGATCCTCCCCCTCTATGCGGCACTGGTCAGGCCGCAGCTGGAGTGCTGTGTCCCGTTCTGGGTGCCACACTTCAGGGGGGACGTGGACAGCATGGAGAGGGTCCAGAGGAGGCCACTCGCATGATCCGGGGACAGCAGGGCAGGCGCTACGAGGGGAGGCTACGGGACCTGAACCTGTTCAGCCTCCACAAGAGAAGGCTGAGGGGGGATCTAGTGGCCTGTTACAAACTAGTCAGGGGGGACCAGCAGGCACTGGGGGAGTCCCTGTTCCCCCGGGCACTGCCAGGAGTGACCAGGAATAACGGGCACAAGCTGGCAGAGGGTAGATTCAGACTAGACATCAGGAGGCGCTACTTCACGGTCAGGGCGGCTAGGGTCTGGAACCAACTTCCAAGAGAAGCGGTGCAGGCTCCTACCCTGGGGGTCTTTAAGGGGAGGCTGGATGAACACCTTGCTGGGGTCGTTTGACCCCAGGACTCTTTCCTGCCATGGCCGGGGGTCGGACTTGATGATCTGCTCAGGTCCCTTCCCACCTAGAAACTATGAAAATATTAAAAGTGGTGGTAGTAGGGGGAAACCTTTCCTTCCACTGTGAAAGTCACTACAACAAATAGGCTTGGCGGACAAAAAGGGAAGTTAGGCAGTGGGTCGAAGTATTTTCTGAACTCCTCGCATAAGTTCTACTATTGCAACATCTACTACCACATGCAGATGCCCAAACCAAGGATCTCAGATCCATATTTACAGACTCATTAAAAGCATTAGGAAAGTGATTTCAGGCCCTAGTGACCTACAGAAGAAGTAGTCAGATTTCCAGAGATGCCGTAAGTCTATAGCTGCAATGGAAGCCAACAAGAACATTAGGAATCAAGCTAGAAATTCTCAGCCATATTTATATGTTATATCATGCTGCTCAACCGCATAGCTTGCTTTATTAATGCTTTCATATGGAAAAAAAAAGGAAAATTAAAATATGCATACCTAGAATTGTATATGGCATTACCCACGAGTGTTCAGATGCATACACCACTTCCATTAAGTTAAACTGGAATTATCTAGGTTTCAGGGAGTCGGTGCCGACTTTGTATCGACTTGAACACTGTCTTGGGCTCTTCGGTAAATCCTGGCTTTAAGTCAATTCCTTGTCATGATAGTACACCAAAAAAATCCCAAAATCAAAATAAAGGTTCATATTTATCTTAAAATGTATTTCCCGAATATAGCCAACACTTATGGCTCTCCTCTCTGCCTGCCTAAGCCTAAGGCATAAAGAGACCTTGTAAACGTATTAGAGGTACGTATTAGAGTCTCACCGCTCCATGACTCAACAAAACCATGTCTGACTCTTTAATCCACAACAAATCTTGGTAATTTCTACCCCTTCAAAGTTTTAATAATCATACCGGGAAGGTTTATCAAATGATAATGAAGTCAGCTTGGTAGTAATGCTGCAGGGTTTAGAGAAACTAGTGTTACCAAGAAACGACAGCACCCCCACTGAAGGGAACAAGTATCGGGCTAGTTCCTTTTTAAAAGCCGATGAGAGAAGGTTTTAAAACAACTCCCATATGAAGTTGCCCCCGCAAAAAAATCAGCAATAGAAGCTCAACGAAAATATAATTCAAGGACATCCCAACAACAGGAGATTCAGTGGCTCTGGGGAATTGCTAGAAAGATGCAGAATCTTTTACCTCCAGGCTAATGATCTGAATCCAGCACAGGTGATTAGCAACCAAAAACCGTGCCCATCTTGTGAGTGCTTTCGGTTACGCTTCTCATGAGCCTGATGATTTCAGTCAAGTCCGCGTGTCCACAACAGCCGCGGTCCCAACAGGAAAGCCACGGACTGCGTGGCCACAAAAGGTGAGCCACCCTACATGAGGGTATCGTCTTAAATCTTCGATGACAGGAGAGCCTACAGGTCTCCTCCCCATGCTGCACCCACTCTATTTAAGAGGAGGCTTCAGGGTAAGATTTTCAGAAGAACCTGAGGGAATCGGTGTGAACTTGCAGCACGTCAGCTATCCCAGTGTGCACGTCTTAACTTCACCATATGCGAGACAGATTGTCCCACTTTCAGTGAAGAACAAGCTAAACTGCATTTACCAGGGGGTGAGGGGCAACTATAACGCAGCACAGATAATATGCTGCAAGTTCACCTCTTAGCTTACTGCACAGAAACTGGTTTGTGTCCCCAAACCCCACGCACCTAACTCCCACTGAAATTCAGCGGGACAGGGAGCGCAAGTTCACTTAGGCTCCACCAAAAGGCCCAGACTTGCCATACAGGCCATCAAATGGACTCCTTCCACAGGCGATGGGTGGGTGGCATACCCAAAGCAGCCGAAGACGCAGCTTTGTATCACCAGATATCGAGTAGCACGGGATCCAAAATCCACAATATAGAATTTAGCCTCTGATTCCAGATGTGAACCATTTCGATCCTTCTCTTGTGATCCAATGGAGAAGCACAGTTGTATGTGCCCCTCACAAGTATCAACTAACTGTGACATTTGCACACCTCAAAGCACCATCTACCACAAAAGCAGCAGATCCGAGGGCCTGTGTCGTCCCAGTTCTACTGGAGTCAAGTGTCCTGAACAAAGTCCTCATAGACTATTTTTTCCCCCTACTCTCTAACTTGTATTGTTAGGGGGATGCAATTGAAGTGCATCTAGTGTAGAAAACATCACACAATTTTTCCCCCAGTTCTCATTTCTTCTTGCAACAAATGCAGGCTGTGATTTGCCTCTAGGAATATACCCCACAGGAAAGACCCATTCCCCTTTCAAGATGAAAAGCCCTGAAATGAGACTTCTCAAAGATGCCCAAATCCATGGTCTAATTTGCAAGCTGCAAGGATTCTGCACGACTAAGAAACCAGACCTCGAATGTATATCATCTTTGGGTGAAGATCGTCATCTTTACCATCTTTGGTTTTGCAACCGATTTAAATGAGGCAAGGATTTCACCCCATGGCTTTGCAAGTTCCTAAAAGAACAGCACCGTATCGACACTGGAGTCCACAAATTGCCACAAATGAAAAGGGACAATTTTTAGGTCGCAAGGCTTCCCGTACAACAGGGGACCATCAATACACAAACAACACGTGCACCCTGCAGCCATACCACCTTTTC
>NW_017728932.1:6286918-6291459 GCF_001723895.1 Crocodylus porosus | reverse complement strand
ACGGGACTGTCAAGCTTTGCAGACGGCGAAAGGCATCGTTACTTGTTTGTGCAGTATCCTGCCTGCCGGACGGGGAAGATGCCAAGTATAATATTCTCTTCCCCACGGCTAATAGTAAATGGGAAGGCAAGAAGATCCCAATACTCCTTTGACGCTGTGCCTCCATCTCTACCACGGGCTAACTTCAAGGGCTGGATGCCTGGCACTTCAATTTGTTTAAATCATCTCCACTAGGAAAGAGGAGCAAGTTGAAAATGGTCTGCAGCGTCTGCCCAATTTCAGGACACTGAATATTGGCTGAGTTTAGCTCTCGCAACCTAAAATGTTTGCCTGTCAGACTGAGCTCCCATGAATGAGTTCTTCTAAAGAAAGGCGCTGCACACTTGCGGTGCTAATTGTACAGTTCCCATAGTGACCCTTCAACTTGTAGGCATTTCATGTGCTGCCAAACACCCCCAAAAAGGCTGATGGGATAAAGCAAGGTAATAAATCTATTATTCCTGCCTTATTGCTGTATTGTTAACCTCCCCATTGTAACAATTTACGACACCGGTCCAAGTCTAAGCTGTCATTCGGAGCAGAGAAATTTACTATACAAACACTTATCCGGCTCTCCACAGAATTTGCATCATAATGGAAAACTCCAACACAAGTCCGCTGTCACACTGGGCCATTGAGAATATGAATCCCTGTCTGCCAGCCCCCGTAATCCATGGAAAGCCAAGCTCTCTCCCCAGTACCATTTGCTTGAAGTTTACAGTAAGCAAACCATTCAGGGAACCTAAGCACTCTCTCCACGGTTAATGTAAAATATTAATGTCTCATTTGTTTGACAATTTTGTGGAAATTAAAACTTTTAGGTTAATCATATACTGAACAATTTTAATTAAAGCAGTTATAAAACAATTAATCCATGAGAGCAGGCTTGGAAACTTGCCAGCCTTATTGGTTTACTACATGTAGGCAAAGCTTATTTTTCCCCCCCGTTTGACTTAATGAATGCTAATAAGTGACACAAAATATGCATGCGGCGCTCCTAATATAGTTAGTCCATCTGGTTTCACTTGCTTTTTGTATTTGTCATTCTGCTGTGACAGAGAAAGTGAAAATGAATTCTCTGTGTTAAAAATGAGAACTACTCTGTACCCTGTTTAAGTAAGAATAAGTTCTGCAAATCTTTGGCAGTAAAGGTGGCTACCTGGAACTGGTTGGGTTGGTTTTTTGGTTTGTTTTTTTTTGTGGTTGCTACAAGGTTGACAAAGAGCACAGGCTAGAAATACAATACAGCACCAGATAATGCTGAACACTGTACTGTACAATGCTAAAGAACAACAGTTAGTCAGCTTTTTTCCATCTGTATTTCAGGAGATTTTTTTTTCCTTGTGTAGATGGTAATATAAAGACAGAGGATAAAATATGATTTTAAGTGCCTGAGACAAATCCTCTACTACTCCAATTTGTTCTGCATTACAACTTGTATTGAATCATTTGGGGATGTATTTGTTTGCCAAAGCAAGCAGAGCTCAAGTTCTTTGTTGAATATTTAATGTATGCCAAAAAAAAAAAAAAATCCCTTTTTTAGTACTAAGACTAGAGTGCCATAGCCATGTTATTTTAAATAATGCTTCGGATGATTCCCGTCACTTGCTACCACTTTACCTTACTGCTTAAATCCCATCTGTAAATGCAGGGCACAAATTATTTGTTCAGCTGTAGTTCAAACTAAAGAGACTGCAGTCTGGTCTCGGTCCTCTGTGTAAGTTCAAAAAGGGAAAGACAGGACCTTCGCTAGAGTGAAAGCACCCAGTGCATCCAGCACAACCCACATAGCAATGGGAACGTGCTCGATTTGTTTCGCCACCTCTGTAAGCAGCCTCTGGTCCATCGTTTTATAGCAGTTCTCCCAACATAACCCAAGTGACAATGTTATAATAAAGACCTTTCGGTTGCAATCATTGCAAATTTATTAGAGGAAATCCTGACCAGACTGGTCTTTGGATCAGATCCAAAACACTTCCCTTCCCCAAAACAATAGAAGTTCAATTTGTATCAGTTTAAACTGCACTTGGTAAAGTCTTGCTTCATCTGCCTTGCTGAGATGTCCCATATCAGCCTATAACTACATCAGGGGTGTGCATCAGGGTTTGGGGGAACGTCTATTCACCAGAGCGCCCTAGGGGATGATGGTCACAAACTCCTGCAAGACCGTTTCAGGCTGGATGCAAGGAAAAACTTCTTTACCGCCCGAGCCCCCGAGGCCTGGAACAGATCCCCCCCAGAGGCGGTGCAAGCACCTACTCTGTAAGAAACATTTGGATGCTTACCTTGCTGGGACCCTTTGACCCCAGCTGACTTCCTGCCCCTGGGGCAGGGGGCTGGACTTGATGATCTTCCGAGGTCCCTTCCAGCCCTAGCGTCTATGAAATATGGCCATGACATTCTGTAAGCAAGAGCCTAACATCTAGATATACAGCAGGAGGACTGGTGTCCTAAATTCAGTCGCATCTAAATGAAATTAAGGAAGAGAAAGCCAGGAGGAAGGGGTTCGTAATGTACTACCCCACCTCCCCCTCCCCGCAAAAAGTTATTGGTCATCTTCAAACAACTGCCCTCTAACTACCAAAAGAGAGTACGGGAAGGGGAAATGGCACTCTTAACACTTTAGAATTGTATAAACATCTCTGAAACTACTCTTACCTATTGCCATTACCTGTTTAAACCAGTAATCTTTGTTAGCTACCCTTGGATCCACCCTGATCTACTGCTTTTGAGTCACGTTACTTCTGCTACAGAAGGACGATCGCAGCTGCTTTCTGCAGGCAAGGTGCTGGTGTCTGTAGCAGGAGCACAATTCACAAGGGCACCTCTGCAGAGTTCACGGCCCAAGCTGACCCCACTGCCCTGCACCTGACCCTTCCTGCCCTCCGGCACTTCCTCACAGATGCAGTCAAGTGAGCGAGGCCTGGGAATACTTGCGGTACTGGTCCTAACTTCAGAGCTGATCGGATTTTTAAAAATCTGGTGGAGCTATTCATTTAAAAGAAAAGAAAGGCAAAAAGAAACTTGTCCGCAGTGCTACCGAAGGAAAGATTACATCCATTTAGAGTACGGACAAAAGGCAGAATGGCCAAGACCAATGACAAGAGCAAGCAAAAGTTGAAAGACTGCATGAAAATAAAAAAAACCCAACTCATTCACTGTTGGCAAGCACAGCCTGACGGCTCCTGTTCGGGTGTTCAGGTCAACAAGGCAACTCCTGCCTGCAGCACTGGCACGCAGAAATCTTCTACCACCAGTACGGGCGTCTTTTGGTTTAAATCAGCACTTGCAACCTCTTAACTCCACTCCAGCCAGTTCAAACTCAGCCAGACTCTCAGTCATTTCAGGTCAATGCCAAGACCTGAGGGCTCCCACCACCCATATTTGACAGAAAATCACAAGATTAGACCTTTCATTATTATCTGGTTCAGACCTAATGGCTCTCATGATGCATTTATGTAGCATCTCTCTTCTGAAAGACGTCTTGGGATGCCTCTAAAACAGCTATACCCTCACACTATTATTCATACTGCAGTAGCCAAAGACACCGGTTATGTGGGACATAGTACAAACACACATTTAAGTAAAAAAAAAAAAAAAAAAAAAAAAAAACCAGCCAAGACCCCAACATCTTAATCAACCTGCCTAATGTCATGTGAGCTTCTCTTACCCGCCACAGAGTGGTATTGAGGCCGATTTCTGTTCCCTTCGTCAACAGTCCCACTCTTGTTGTGAAAGACCAGATCTATAGATCCACCGTCTCTTCCCCTCCTGCCCTCTAAACCCGAGTGGAATTGGGTTCTGCGACACATGCAGATCTGGAGTCCCCGTGCAATGATTCCTTAAATCCTCCCCACTCTTCACCCCACGGAGTCGCTACAGCCATCTGGAAAATGGATAAGGTTTGCATCCGAATACACCTTTATCTTGCACTCTTTTTTTGCACATGGCTTCCATGACGTGTCACGCTGCTGTTCTTGGGTACCAAGAAGCAATCCTTGAGAGCAATCAATGTGCCACTTGAAACCAGTGATTAAGGCTCCCTGCTTCTTTGGAGTTACCCCTGGCATACTATGAACCACACGAGGCATTTTAGAAGATGACCTCTTTCTTGTTCGACAAGAGTTCCCTAACTAGTGACAAGCCAGGGCATGTTACAAGAGCCAACTAGCAGTCTTTAAAGGGGAATCAAGCACCAAAAGGGTGGCCAGTTTAACTCCTTGTCCACAGAACTGAGAACCAGCTAATAAATTCATTATGTTCGCTAAATAACTTCCAACTATATCACTTAGAAAAATACAGATGTGGATCTTTCAGCCTTCTGTAATATTTTGGCAGCACAGCTTTTATTTTCGTAGCACTTTAAACATCCTACAAATCCTGTTTAGGGATGTCAGTAGGAGGTCAAATAGAAGCCTTGAGTCTCAGTGGATAACAATCCTTCTGTGAAATCTTTCCAGCAGGGATCAAGTAATTCTTACATCTTGCCTCCCCCCCCCCCC
>NW_017728932.1:6283183-6286818 GCF_001723895.1 Crocodylus porosus | reverse complement strand
AAGTTGAAACCTTCTGCAGCAACGGTGCTTGCCAACAAGATAAAATATTTAGTGCCGCTATATACTAAAACCATCTCTCTAACAATACATTCCATGCTCGACATAGCACGGAAGTTAATTCAGCCAACTAAGTAATGCTCAATATTTTCTCTCAAGAAGCACCAATTTACCTTTTTATACACAAATTACATATGATATTATGCCATTAGACCCAAAAGGAAAAAAAAAAAATCCACACTAAATACAGAAGGGGGAAAAGTACCGTGAAATACAAACCAAAAGATTAGAGTTAAAAGAGCACACGGAAAAAGCAGGAGAAACGTTCCCAGCCTGAACTTGAAGGCAAAGGAGATGATGTTCCACAGCGCATCTCCTCCATTCACTTCTGTTCCACCGGATTTGTTGTTAACTTTCATTATTTTCTTTCACTGATGTTTCATTTCAGCAATAAGAAGCAGGGGCCCAATTTGCTACTGATGCCAACAGAAATCAATACAGATCTCGTAATGTCTGTAAAGGTACACTCAACAGAAAACCAACAGAAAAACTGGACTCATCCTGACCTCACCCTGGCGAAGAGCTATAAATACTGATGTTAGTTTTCAACTATTCAGAGGATTACTGCTTCCATATGGATCTCTCTCCAGATCTGCCATTATAAACGCCGTGGGAAAACAGGTGCCACAACACCACCAGTAACACGTACAAAAGTATTAATTCAAACATGCAAGCATCTAACTCCCTAATACGTATGTGTGTACACACGCTCCTCCTGCCAACTGCCTCTTCAATGTGCCAGCCTCGTGCGTGGCTGGCATGGCATCCCCTGTTCAAGGGTCTAGTTGAAGGAGTTTGTAAAACTCAAGGACCAACGCCTTCAAACTGCGAAAGCTTTTTACCGATGACTCTTAGGTTCACCCTTCAGCAAGGACCCTAATTCATGTCCCAAAGCAGATTTTTTTTCTTATTTAAAGAGCAACCTGCCACACAAGAGACGGGGGCATTGCAGTGTAATGAACCAGTCCTCACGTGCAGTTTTATAGGGACACGCACAAAGGTGAGTTTGTGCACTGCCAAGCAGATTTGTCCTCAAGCGCTATCAGGGCAGATCAAGAAGCTGCTGAAAAGCACGGCTTGAAATGCAAACCCTGAGAACATTTTCACGCACAAGGATATTCACGTGCTTTGCAATCTGGCTTTTGGTTTCACTGCTGGAAGCATGCGCACGTGTTTGTGCGCGCACGCGCAGACAGAGACATACACTGCAAACTGTGGGGCCCAGCTTATCAGGAGGCCTTAAAAGGTTGTTCCTCCTCAGTTTTTATCTCCACAATATTTTCCCCGTCTAAATTTGCCCGTAAAAACTCTTTTTAAAAGCTACTGTATTCACTCAATCCCAAGACAAGGTGTGCGTGTCCTGTCCCCCCTCATGTAACATGGGACAAAAAGCCACTCGTCTTGGAATCAAGTATGAAGCGGGGGCTGAAGGACTGGCACCTGCCCTGGCTGTGGCCTTAACGTGAGGTCAGGGCTGGTGCCCGAGCCACCTCTTCCCCCCTACTGTACCACCTCGGCTGGGGCTGGGGCTGCCATACTGCTGCTGTCACTCCTCCTCCTCCTACCAGGCCAGGATAAGCAAGTACTCCATACCCCAAGCTAAAGCAGGGATGAAGTCTGTTGGTGCCGAAACAAAGGTAAGTGGGGGTGAAGGGGGGAAAGGAAGCCGGGGTGCAAAGTACAGGGATCAAGCTGCTTGACTCCTATGGTCTGCCCCTGCCCACTGCTGCCACACCTCCTGTCCCCCTGCTACTGGTTTCCCACTGCAGCAGGCGCTGGGAAGGTGGGGGGAAAGGGCAAGGGGAGATGGCAGGGGAAACAAATTTCAGACTACCCTCCAATAATTAGATTCTATACATGGAAAATTATAACCAATTTATAAAAACCGTCTATGCATAGAATCTAATTATTTGGAGGGTGTCTTTAAGTTATATGTCATCCTGGAGATTCAGGTAAATGTGGTACTTATGCCACTTGCTCCTACCGCTGCCGTGGTGTTACAGCTTATTCATTATTCTCCATGAAAAGCAATTTCACCTCTTGTTGCTCTTTTGCTTCCTCACCTCAGTTTGCTGCATCTTATTCTTGCATCTGAAACCAATGTAAATAGGCCTGAAACGTTCATTCTTTCTCTTCCCTTCATACCAAAATACAGCTCATCAAAGTCCTCTTCAGACAATGCACTCTTATCTTGAGGTACACCATGTACTTGCTGAGATGAGCTTACATGCCATTACTTTCTCTTTTGCAAACACAGACCTAGCACATCTAAACTTTAAAAAGAAAATAGAAATACAAATGCTCTTCTAGTATTTTTTTTTTTTATTCTGCTCACGCCGCTTCATTCTTTGTTACCCATTTGTACTAAGAGGCTCAGTATTACCTAAATGGTGCCCTCTCCGTAACAGGGAACATACTTGCTTCGCACGTGTGACAACGTTTAGTGTAGTGGTTCTCAACCTTAGACTCAAGGCACCCCGTGGAAAAGGCCAGCTTTGAGTTTTTACTCATTGTTAGACTATGAAAAAAGAATAGAGCAACTTATTCCCAAGAACTCAGAAAGATCACAGCAGGTCAGAATATTTAACACTGTATGGATTCCTAGTTGAAGTCTCTGGTTTTAATCTTGTGAATTATGTTTTCACCCCTAGCAGTGCTAACAACCCATGGCACCCTTGAAAGGATATCAAGGCACCCTGGTTGAGAATCACTAGCCTAGCGTACCAGGGCCCCCCAGTCTGCTGCCAGTCGCACTACAGCAACCCTAAGTAGCGACAATGAATGCTACCACTTACAATTCAAACACAACCCGTTACGTCTCTCATAAGACACAGCATTACTTTGATCTCTAAATGCCAGAAGGACGATAAGGTTAATGCTGACTGATATTATGCCAATTGATGTTTTGCTGAATATTTAATAGTGCTCCTCAGTAACCGTTTCAGGTTATTTTGTCCAAATCCAGTCCCAGCAGCAACCACAAAAAGGTGCAGCATGGTAGCCCCCATCAGACCCACTTGCATGCTCATCCCATTTAAGTGTTTGCCCTCGGCCTCCCAGCTCCTTACAACGAGCTAGTTTCAGCTTCATGCAACACATGTCTTCCTTGTCTTAATGCCTTTCCAAGCACTAATTGAATCACAGTCTTCCCCTAGCAGCCCAGAACAATCACCTTGGTGCAGGCCTCATTCCCCTCCTCCACAAGCCAGTGAGATCTCCAAACTGAGGAGGTTTTAGTTTTGTTTTTTTTTTTGGGGGGGGGGGTTATGAAGCAAGACAGATGGGATCCAGCATTACCTGCTGTGTAAATATTTAAGTTTTGTTAATAGCACTACATACTGCCACTTCTTAAAAGATACTGGTTGAGATTTACAAAAGCACACATCAGTGGCTAAAGCCTGCGCTTATTCGAAACAAGGGTCTAACTCACTCGGGGAAAGCACTTCTGAAAATCCACACTTCTCAGCACTGATCCCCACCGCATACAGAAGAGCCTTATTTCCATCTCCCATGCCTCCAGTGACTGCAGCATGACTTGTCTTAATTTCCCCCCAGCACAATGGATGGGGAGGGGGGGG
>NW_017728932.1:6273418-6283038 GCF_001723895.1 Crocodylus porosus | reverse complement strand
TTATATATATGTTTAAACCGAACTGGGTGTCTGCCTCCTCTTGTCCAGATGAGTTACCAGACTTAAGAGTGGAATTGGAATAAGTCTTTTCAGGAGAAGATCGTAAAAGGTAACTTCGCCTGCTTCTTAGGAGACTGAAAAACATGCCTCTGGATCAGTGCTGCAGAACAGCTGGCCCTATGACCCACACAGCAGATCTCACCCAGGAGAGCTGAGGAACGATACAGCACACGGAGTAGATCCTAGAAAATTATCTGAAAGATGAGGGAGGGAAGGAGGGACACTCCACCTGCAGATCCTACTTTTTAAGATGGATTAGTGAGCTTGAAATGATTTACCATTTCATTGCTTAAAATAATAAATAGGCGTTTCCACTGGCAAAGATTCATGGAGGAAAAAAAGGTGCGTGTTTCTGCAGCAATTAAAAAAAAAAAGAAATACAGAGAAAACCTGCACCAATGTCACGTATCAAGCCCAGGAACGGAATCCCTTTGTGATTCTTAACAACATGAATAATGCAAACACCTGGAAAATACTACAGGAGTATAAACTGTGCAGGTACCAATGGAAGAAGACTGAAGAACAGAAATACGCAGAGAAGAAAACGGCCAAAAAACCTCCGTCCCAATGCCCCAGACCAAGATTTCGAAACAAAAAGGGGAAACTATGTTTTCCCAACTAACCCTTGCACTGGCCTCTTCTCATCGGGACTGCCGCTAGTTAACCCAACATTAGATAACGTTTGTGCTACTGCAAGCCGGGCTAAGGGCCACCGCATCTGAAATCAATAGCAAAACCTCCTCCTGTCCCTTTCTGGTTCTCCTAATCATCACAGACATCGTAACGGTTAAACCTCAAGATGACGAAACCCTGGACCTCAGAGCAGATTTCTCACCCTTGATAGCTTACTCGTACCATTATATCTGAAGACCTCCCAGCATTTAACATATTCACCCTCACAATCCCCAGCGAGGTAGGGAAGCACGAGCTATTATCTCTTTTGTGCAGACGCGAAACACAGACATCCAAACCTGTGGTCAGCGTGGCAAAAAAGCGAGCTGTACCCAGGTCTTGCATGTCCCAGGCCACTGAACTAACAACTGACCGCCCCACCGGGCCTCTCCACCGTATCAGGTCGTGACATGCCTCCTCCTTCACTACTAAAGGATCAAGTTAAGCCTGGTTATTTCAGCCGGTGGCAGCGCTGCAAACCTCAAAGGGCCAGATCCCCTCTCCGACCGTCCGGAGAAAGTATTCAGACATGAACGTCAAATTGCCTCGGAGAGCAGAACGGCACAGGTTGGGCCTGAATTTTGCCCTGCCTTGCTCTGAATTTCCTTCTGCAGCAGCAGCAAACAAGGAGAAAAAAGCATGACATTTTAACAAGGCCTTTGTGACGGCGAGATTAGGAATGCTCTACATAGCAATATGGCGCCCCACGGGCATGTTGGAGGCCAATGTTCCCCGGTCCCTTGTACCAAAGCAAAAAAAAAAAAAAAAAGAAGAGAAAGCTATTGTCAGAGTTATTTGCTGGGTACAGTGAGCTATGCCAGGGGCTGGAAGAAAAGATCCAAACACAAATATCTCTCTTTGGACTGGCTCATGTTACAAATGCCACCCGCACCCGAAAATAAAATCAAATATCGCAGCCTGCTTATTTCGATATCACTCTGACTGTGAAGCCCCTGCTCCAGTGGTACCCTTCACAGAGCAAAAAACCTTACGGCTGCTTTTTGTTTCGCGTTCTCTCGCCCCGTCAATAATTACTGAAACACAGGGGCTTATTCTGGTTTCAGTTACAGCAGCGTGAAGCCATGCCGTGCCTCTGATTTATGCCACAGTTACTCAAAGCAGATTCGGCCCAGATTTTTTATTTTCCTTCTTCCTTTTACCTAAAATGTTTGCAGGTTCGTGCTGCTTATTCCTGCTCCTCTGTTCAGGACTCCTCAGCGCTAAACAAACAACATTTATCAAGCCCATCAATAGCAAGCTCTCATACAGGGGATAAGGGGGTGGGAGAGATGGAAACCCAGCAGACAAGCTTTTGAGAAACTCGGGTCCTGCTGTTTCCATACAACTTCCCAGTGAATAAAAATAATGAGTGTTGAGGAATATACAGAAATGCTATTGACAGAATTGTTTCTAAACAGAAAGCTTTCAAAGTTTTCTATGGAGGAGTCAGTGGGTCTTTATGTAAAAACAACAGTGACTTGGCTTGAACGGCACCTTAACAAACAAAGAAAACACCTTTTTTTTAAAAAAAAAAATTGCAGCGCTGAGACATTGTCAAAAAGTGGGCATTATGGCTTGTGAAAGTCCTGTGCAAATGAGTGTCTGGAGAGGATCCGGCAGAGCACGGATCTGTCTGCTTTCCGGGCTCTTTTCGGGCGATGCCTGACCAACGCTTACAAGGGCAAGCTCATAGGTCTCTGCTGTTTATTTCTCCAGTCTCTTACATGTCACTGATAATAGTTTTCAAGCCATCCAGTCAAGAAGGATTCAAACAGAGGTTTCCCGGAGGTGAAAGGCCAATGTAATAACGTACTGCCCAAGGTCAGAAATATTGGTCGGCCCCAATGAGATTCAGAATAATCAAAGAGCCCACAATCAGTTTGTTAAAGGGCTCATCTAATCAGCAGTTTCTGCCTGAAATTAGAGATGTTGCAGCAGATTTAATCTAATCATTTCAGACCAGATTTAGCTGGGGCTTGAGTTCTTCAATTAATGGCCATTTGGTTCTTTTTCTTTACAGGAGATGGAACGAGGATAACAAACCTGTTTGTGTTGGGGGGGAAAAAAAACCATTTCTCATTACCAGCTTTACTTCACTCCTGAAATGCCCCCATCAGCTTGCTTCACCCACCTGTCAAATTCTGACTTGATCCGAGGACCAGACCCAGCTATGATCTGCATGCAACGGGACTCTGCCTACAGGGCTACTTAATGCAGAGCTCACCGCAGGACGGAGGGCTAAGCCTTTGAGCTTTTGAGGGCAGTGACCAGCTATTACCGTAAACATGCACAAGGCTCAGCACAGTGGGCACCAACTTCCTGTACACGAGTCAATAATATAGGAATAAAAGATGGGCACCCATCAGAAAGCAGAGTGACAGAACCAAGCGTTCTGTCGTTCCCTATGAAACCAAGGTCTCTCTGTTCATCAGATAGTACAATGACACTGGGCCTACAAGGATAACCCCCTACAAAACTGATGAACAAAAACAAATCCAGTTGCATTAGATCGACTGAAAGGAGTGTGCGTTTTTTGAAAGCATTTGCAGAGGGGGTGGAAAGACAATGGGAGAGAGCTACTAAGACAATGCCAGCATGTTAAACTTGATGCAGCAAATAAGCTGCACAACATACAGCATGCATTAAGGATACAAAAATATTTGAAATTTGAATACATCTAAACCAATATGATTGCTTAAACATTAGCTAAACTAGAGGTCCAGCTGTTGTGTTTGCGTAGGCTTTATCTAGCAGTCAGAATTAAAAAAAAAAAAAAAATGGCAAAAGAAAGCTTGCCTGAAAGTTGTCCGATCAAGAACCCAAGTGTGATAGCATTTTTCTTGCCATTTTCCAGTTGGTCTAATAAATGGTCTCATTTTGGAACCAGGAGTTCTAGTTTTTTGTATGTCAGTTAAGTGCAGTGACATGTATATGACTACCAGCGATACATCCGTGGGTGCCTTATCCCTTGGAAAGGGCCAATGCTAAACTGGGCCAAGTCATGTAACAGGCCTGCAAATAACCCCATGCCAATAGTAGCTGAAGAGTAAAGAGTCTCCTGCAGGTTCTTCAAACCTTTTCTACTTTGTTGCAGTTTTGTGAAATGAAGAGTACTAGCTCCAATAGGATAAGGTCTTTTTTAAGTCCATCTGCCTTTAATATTAGGGTGACCAAACTGGAAGAGGTGCAAGGATCAATGAGCTGTGTGAGACAGTAATGCTCCTGCCCCTAGCAAAACACTTAAATGCAAGCATGTCTCCACCGAAAATAGCAGATCTAGTTACACACTTCAGAGGTGAGCATGCAGTTTCACGGTTGGCTGGGTCAGGGCTTATCTACTCAAGGATTAGTGCAAGCAACATGCTTTTTGCATGCTCCATGCAAAAGCCTCAAGTCATATAAATCACTCGCATTTTTTCTTCTTAAGACAGGTTTTTTGTTACCTCATGTTCTTTAGCTCTGTTCCCAGGAAATACTGGCCCACAGTGCTCTTCCTTAAGACAATATTAAGTTTCCCTTTGCAGAGTAATTTCACCTTTCTCTGGATTTGACATCAGTCAGCAATGCTGCCGTCCTTCATCCCACTGTGCAGACCAAATCCTGGTAACTAGTAAGAACTGACTGTGGCTTCATGTCTTCCACTGGAAGTGGTGGGAGATGTGCAGGATGAACAGGTGCTTCTACTTCCCTGTGAACCAGCTAGAGATTTACTTTTGCTCCCTAGAGGAGTCACAATGCTGAGAAGAGAACATGCTCTCGCTCCCCAGGGTCCTATTCCAGTTTTATGGGACTTGCTCCAACTTATGGCACCATATGGGGAAAAAAAAAATGAAAGCAAATGTAGCAACAAATTCATCAAAAGCAGATAATACTAGAGATGAGTTTGTTCAATAAAAAAAATGACAATGCAAGGAACAGCAAATTAATACACAAGCTTGGCTCTTCTTTATATAAAACATCTGTCAAAATCCTTAAGTGTTTGCTTTGCTGTACAAAGGCAGTTATGATTTTGCAGACAGTCATAAAGCCGGATTGCACTATAAAAATTAGGGATTTGCTTCATTGTCTCTACTGGTTTAGAGTTACTAATTATCAGACTGTTAAGTGCCAAATGGTCAACAAGCAAATCTAATTGTTATTTAACTGCAACCAGCCAGGTTGTAGACACACTCACGACATGCCTATTTACTATGCAGACATTTCTATATATAGACATGTACCCAAAAGCAGCTCATAATTTTACAGCAGGCCAAGTCCTGCTCTCAGTTCCACCCACTCAGCCATGCTGAGAGCTCATCCAACTTTCTTCAGCGGTGGGCATGAAATGGCAGAGGACAGAGGTGGCTTTAGGAAGGTATTGTGGGGTCATACTCAAAGTCAGCCAGGCCCCCGGCGCAATGCAGAACAGCCTCAGGTCTGCTGTAAATAGCACTACCCGATCATGCCCCCAAGAAGGATGCTTTCCTAGCCATGCCCCTTTCCTCCCTCACCGTCCTGGTTACGCCGGCCACAAAGGATAGGCAAGGAGTCTTCCCGACAGCTCTGCGCTGCCCGAGGAAGCCTTCAATGCCCAAGTTTTAGCCAATCAGATCATAGGGGAACATAAAACTTCTTTCTGGCCACATCTATACGAGTGGCCGACTCTGCAGTCATTTAGTACTTGCTTAATCAAGCACCAAAATGTCAGCTCAGTACTGCGCAGTCCCGTTGCTGCATGCTTATTTTCAGCTGCCGCTGCGCCACAGCCTCACCGTCACATCTTCTGCCCGGCTACAGATACTACAGCGCCGCAACTATGAGCTACAGTGCGGTAGTTCATTGCTGCTGCACCACAGTCTCTTGTATTGAAGCTACAAAAAAAAAAAAAAAAAGGGCTTTTGGTCCCAGATCCTTTGGTCTCAAACTGGACACTTCCTTGCCAGAAGTCAGAAGTACAGGGTATAAAACCAGCTGAGGGGAAAGAAACAACACCCCCCCCCCAAAAAAAAAACAACTAACCTTCATCTTCATCCCGGAGCATGAGAGCAGCAGAGGAGCTGCGTTTCAACTTTAGGCCAGGAAGACCACACGAAGTAGCGCAGAGATACCGCAAGGTAACTTTAAGCAATGTAGCTGCAAACCAGGGACGCTTATGTGGGGCTCTGTCCTTTAGGCCAGATGCTTGGGCTAGCTTTAAATTAGCTTCTTTGAGTACCTACCACAGATATTTCTGCACTGCAAAAGTGACCCTGAATTATCCCGCATTCCCTGGCTCATTCCCAGAGCACAACAGCTATGCTTTGCCTCTTTAGGCAGGGCAGCTTGTGAAGTGACAATGTAGCATGTGTAAACAGGAGCTCTGCTTCAAACCTGTTGGTGCAATATGGCCCTCCATAAATGGAGATAACAGCTTCAGCCCGTTTTCCTTGTTTTCTTGAAGCTTCAGCCCTCTGCACCATTCACAATCACAAGTGGGAGAATTTCACATGCTGTTCTAACCGCTATTCCCAAAGCGGGAGGAGGGGGAATAAAAACCCACCGTTGGCTGAAAAGGGTGCAGGAGGGAATCAATGGAAATGAATGAAGCAATTTTTCTTAAGTGGCAAGAATAAAATACACTGTGAAAGAGCAAGGAAAAATACTTCTGATTTTCATTCATTTGGAATGAAGCTATCATCCCTGATTTGCAGCTCCACTTTACTCTGCCAACTCAAGAGTTATTTTCAAGGGTTTGGGTTGGCTGTATTAAAGAAGAAGCATTGTACCGATGTGCAAATGGCTCACTAGAGCCTGGGCCCATTGTGCAGTGACTAACGCAACTGCGCAGGTCGCAGTGACCATCCTGGGGCAGGTTTCTATTACCTTGACTTAACTACAAATATGCCTTGCCGAAGATGTTCTTTTAATGTCACAGATCGCCACCCCTATGTTCAGAACGGGCAGGATGCTGTTCTGCGACTACCTCTGCTGTGTGGGGAGCAACGTGCAATTCGGCCAGAGGGTGAGGACCTTCTAAAGAAGATAAGCCGAACCCCAGCTACAAGTGAGGAGAGCTCTTGGATCCAATGTCTTGTGCCAATATTTGCACAAATGTAACTGCACAAAGGTACTGCAAAATACTGCAGAGGGTGGGGGACGAGCAAAACAAGGAGAAAAAAATAAAAGTGGTCCCAGACGATAATTTAATTGCAGATAAAAATCAAACACACAGAGGGGTGGGGACCCTGGTATACGCAGAATGCAAAAACTTTCAGGAATATACGGACAACTGTAGCAGACACCATAGCTACACCTGCATCTCAGACCCATCGTGTGGCACGGCACTTTGAAAGAGCTGTGCTCAGGCCAAGTAACTTAGTTGGTACAGAGACCTACAGGGTGCAAGGAGGCAACCCGGTCCGGGGAAAGAACCTGGTCACCAGTTTCTATATATTGCCATATCTCGGAACAACATTTGCTGCCCTGCTTGGCATATTGACCCATCTGTTTACGAAGGTTACCAAAATCTAACCAAGCAAAGTAAACCCTGCCTTCTAGTATACCCATAACAAACACACCACCATTCAGTTTTTCAGCAATGTAAAAGCCACTTTGGCTCTTTTGTCCATAACATGCAGGTTTTCTATACGTAAACTTGCTTACAATCTGGTTAAAATTCAAGAAGAGCAACCAAGATATAGATATATCTATATATATATAAAAAGGAGGTTGTTTTTCTATTAGTGAAATAACTATGCCTATTCCATACTGCAGTGCTTTAATATTGTCCATAAGGAGAAATGCCACTGAAACTAGGTAAAAATAAACAGGCAGGGAGCCTACACAGCAGGATAATTATATCCTTACAGCAAGCTTCCCCACTGGACTTATACAGCAGCAAGTTTAATGCTGTCTTATTCCCAAATAATAATATATGAGCAGTTGCTGGACTAGTGCTCTCTGTCCAGGAGACAGGTCTGCTCAGACAGCCCTTCTAATCCTTCTAACAAAGGCACTCGCATCCCAGTGCAATAACCTGCAACACAACATGTTCTGCCATACAGTGACGCCCTTTTTGAATGATCCTGAGTGAAAAGAAGTGGACTCTGCATGTTGTCTACTTCCCCATGCTGCACACGTGGGTCGGAGGGCAGGATGAGGGACTAACTGCGAGGGACAGAGCACGGGCTCCACTCTCTAAAGCGCATCAGCCAACGCAGAAGGGAAAAGTAATCTATTACCATGACGAGCCAAATCGCAATACATGCAAAGGTTGCTCCTCTCCATTACAGCATGCAACCACCGTTAGCCCTGCCCCCTACTTATTTAAAAAAGATTTTAGCTGTTTGGGAGGAGAAAAGGTTTTGCATTACTTTAGAGTTAAAAATGTTTTGTGCGCTTTTTCTGGGACCATGCTTACAATCCACTTTGCAAAGTGAGTCCACAACAGCTCACCTGAAAGGTTTAGACAACCATGGAAGGTATTGTAGCAACACCGCGCATGTAGCCTTCACATGCATTCTCCGATAACATTAACAGATCTAATAAGATTTGGGGGAGCGAGCAGGGCCATTAGGATGTCCCTTACACGTTAGAGGCTGCAGGTGCTGTAACTGTTCAATTTAATCTAATCAAATCAAGGTTGCCTAGGTGGATTTTGTCAGTGCATGTTTCTCTCATTCTCACATTACAACTCAACAGAAAACCTTCATTGAGGCTCCACTGAATGCAAGCAGAGAATCACGTGTAATGCTCATCTTCAGTACTGAGAGCCTTTTACTTAACTGAGTTAATTAACTAATCATTTATTATTATTATTAAAGCACAGGTTGGCAGCAAATTAGGGTCAAATCCTGTGGGAGTATGAGCAGCACTTGAGCAACCCATGTAAGAAATGCTTGGCACCTCCACTCCAGGTACAGTCCCAGCAGTAGAGTCTTAAAACCTGGTTCCATAATCCAGTTCCATATTTAATTGATGATTTCTCAAATAAATAAGCAGCATTATTTTTGGTCGTACCTAGAAGCCCTGATCAGGTATCAGAGAAAGAAAGATATGTTATAAGGCAGAAGAGACTGACTGTGAAGTTCTTCCTGAACCTGATGAACGCCTTGAAGTGAACACCTCTTAGTTTTACAAGCAAGATCTCACTAGAAAGAAACAGGGGGTGCTCATCTGCTCAGAGGCTTTAGCTACAGAGTAAGTCTCTCTCACAGGTTAGATAAGGATCCTCAACTGTCCTGTTTTAATCCCAGATAAGAGGCTAAAACCAAAGCCATGGGCTGGTCATGAGCTGACAGAAGGCCCTGTTGTAAAAAGATGGCTAACATTTCTTGCCCCGCAGAGCGCCTCAGGGGGCCGCATTCATTTCCCTTCTCATGTTTACACAGCACCGCACACCACGGAGAAACGTAATCAGAAAGATGCTGCCACCGTCACATTTCCTCAACAACGGGATTTGGCAAAAGCGCCAACCAAAATAGTTTATTAACATGCAAATATCACTGGTGTCACTACAAGGAGTGCACATAGATTCACAGATTGCACGGGGCTGGAAGGGACCTTGGGAGACCCCAAGCAGGCAAGACAACTGGGGTCAGGTCACCGTCCAGTCTCCTCTTGAAGATTTCCAGAGCAGGTGACTGTACCACCCCTGGAGGGAGCTTATTCCACAGTCCGGACACCCCATGTCACCACACCAGCTCCTTGGGCTCTCCACATCTTCTTCAGAAGGACTGGGAGGAATATTACCAGTAAGAAGAGCACCAGACTCATCAACCATAAAGTTGCTTCCACGGCTTTGTGCAGTGGCGAGGGGTGCGAGGTGCAGATCCACAGGTCTAGGGGTAGTCGCGCATCTCCATGAATCTGCCAACCACTGCCACATACAAACCTGCCTGCAGATACAGAAAGCACAATCTGGGTCTACA
>NW_017728932.1:6269250-6272643 GCF_001723895.1 Crocodylus porosus | reverse complement strand
CCATGCCAAGGCAAGGGAGACGATAATAAACACTGAGCAAATTAAGTGAAATCTATAGCTGGCACGTTTTAATAATTATTTTATTTGCAAATTAACCGTCTCTTTCCAACTCTTGTTTAGTTACGTTTCCCTGTTGCATTCAGGGCGAATGAAAATTCAGTTTTGTTGAAATTCCCCAGCAACTGCCTAACAAGTTGGAGATTTCTTTGGAGCCAGAGTCCCGTCTAATAGCTATGAAGCCGCTTTAGTTTTACAGGGGTACTAGCTCACCTGAGATTCAGCTCTTATTTGCACCTCCAGTTACTCTGTCAAGAGCGCAACTCGTTGCCACCACCACCACCAATCCCGTGGCGAAATGCAGAAAAAGTCATCACGAGATGTAGATCCCATTCTGCATCTGCCTCAAACTCCTGCAAGCTTTGAGCAAGGCGGTGAACTGCTCCAAGCCTCAGTTTCCCCATTTACAAAAATCAGGACTTCCCAACCTAACCAAAGGATTGCAAAGCTCACTTCATCAGTGTCTGGAAAGTGTTTGGGATCCCTTAGATGGAAAGTGTTGCGGACGTGCACAGTACACTCTACATCGCTTTATCAGTATTGCACTGAGGATGCAGCAGCATTTTCCTTGCTACTGTTATAATATAACTGCTGTTGTATTACAAGCAATTATTTACAGAAAGAAGTGGGTGGAAAGCTATTTTTACTTATTACCATGCAATCTCTCTATGCTCTCTCTCCACTGTCGAACGTTCCTCTCTTTAGGAGTGCTACAGCAACACTGCTGGGGCAATTCAAGCAAGAGAGGACAATTCTCAGTTGCTGAAATCAATTGTCAGGACTATCATCTCTGGTCCTCATGCTAATACCACCACAGACAAAAAGGCACTCCAGAAAGATTTGTAACCACACCAGCAAGTTTCAACTCACTTAAATTATCAAAGATTTAACTCTTTGTGCCCAAATCCAGTTGCTGCAATATTGTTACATTTCTTTTTAAATAGACTATACTTTCATAATTGATTAGACAAGCAGCTGCCTAGACCCAAGCATGGTATTAAAAGAAACTAATGTTATAAAATTATTGAGAATAGATCCAAGCAGAACAAATAACCCACGGCCAGTTTTAAACTTTAAGTCTCTTTGTGCGCTTGTGTGTCAACTTTGGAAACTAGGTTCTCTAACAAAGCTGGCATTTAAAAAAAAAGAAAGGCAAAAAAACCCACCCTATATCTGATCTCATCAGCCTGCCTTTAAAGCATCTGACTACAATCCGCAGTAGACATACTTAGCAAACTTTAAAATACAGCCTCTCAACATTGTTACAATTAAGTCACTCTGAAATGTCATGAAAAGCAATCTAGTCCCATTAAAATCTTCACATTCTCATTAAAAAAGCACTTACAGACTTGAAAATGTTCCTAATACATTATTTAAAAGACACAAGATGTACAGTGACTAGAAACCCTGTACCGGAAGGGAATACCAACAGTCTGCTTTAAAAAAAAAAAAAACACCACACCACGTATGAGCGCATGCACACATTTGGGTCATAATTAGGTAATTGGCAAACGGCAGAGAGAAGTCAGGTTGTAACATGCATTTAAAAAGCACAGCACTTGCGTTTTATGGAGAGAGAGGTTACGGAAGGCAGTTCTGCAGATTACACGTGCTCGTTTAAGTGGTTCTTCTTCTCCCACACAAGAGGGTGACAAATTTAGAGACCTTCCAGTGTCAGACAGACAAAGAACAAGGTCACGTGCGGTTAGGCCTACAAGCACAGGAATTTAGGAGGCAGTAACAAAGACAAGAGCAATTCACATTAAAAGGTCTCCATCCTTCCATAAATTGCAAGTCGTCTTTGTTATTAACAGCAGACAAAGAAGTATAATTTTCATTGTGCCCCGTGCGAGATGAAATGCATTCCACGGCAGCTGGGAAGTGACAGTGTGCACTGGACTGCACAAGCAATGGAAACCCATTGGGCTCCAATTCCTCCCAAGCCAACTTTAATTCTGCCCATTTCAAAAGTCTCATCTTTCCTGGTTACGTGGGCAATGGGGGATACCGTGACAAAGCCATTTAAGAGCCTCGCTAGAACGCCAGAGACGCAAGCACTTCGGACTCGTGCCAAAAGGCCACTTCCAGTCAACCCCCGTGTAAATAGCTATTTATTCATTCATGCTGGGGAGTCCAAGGCAGCCGGATGTGATGCTAGCTCTATCCACTTCTCAGTGTGCCCCTGACTAAAGAGACTGACATGCCTAAACAGTGGCTCAGGAGGACCCGTGACCTTTCAAAGCACAGAATCCAACAGCCCGTTTTCTCTTGCCAAATCTCAGGAAGGGATTGCAACCATGTGTACTACATCGTGCATTTAAAAGCTTGCCTAAGTCTATCCCACCTGCATAGTTGGTCCAATAAAGGATAGTACCTAAGAAAGCCTAGCCTCTAGGGGGGGAAAAAAAAAAAAAGAGAGAAAACCATTTGTACGAGTTGAGGGAAAACAAAAAGTAAATAAACGTTACTTCATTTCAGCAAGAAGTCTTCTATTGCTCTAGCCCCAAATGCCATCTAAACCCAAAGGACAGCAGGCTGGACTTTACTAAGTGCTCAGAAAGCTTTAAAAAAAGTGTTTGGACCCATTCTGCCCATTCAAAATGTAATGGTTGCAAGCAGCAGAACGCAGGAGCAAAACACAGAAGAGAAGCTGATTTGGAGAGAAGCTTTTTTTTGCCTTTTTGGGGAATTTAGAGTTTTAGCACATTAAAAAGAAATGCATCTTAATGATTCATTAACCAAGATCCACAATTAACTAGCATGCCAAAGGGGAATCCAAACACTTGCTGTTAAATAAAGGCTAAAGCAAGGTGTCTGGTTGAGGCTACATTTGCTTACAACTGCAAATTGATATGTAAACTTAAAGAAGACATATGCTCGTGCCTGCTTCTGAATGCAGTGCCAGATTCTCTGCTTTCAGATGGAATCTGTTTATAACCATTCCCTAGGACTATTTCTGGGGGAAATCAAGGGCAAAACAATGGTGGTTAAATCAGATTCCAATACCCTCAATTCTTAAAAGGGACTGAAGGAGCCAAGACCAGCTTTTTGCTAAAGTGACAGTAAATAAGGCAGAAAACCTCAGCATCACACTCGTCAAAAAGCCCAAGATGCAAGTCATTTCACGTTAATGTTAAATGCACTTCGACTCTCATGAAAGCCAAACACAAAGATATGCATCTTTTTGAGTAGTACACTGTCCGGGCAGTTCTCCTTTGAGCCTTTCCGCTCCGTTCCAGCCTCCCTGCACCTGGCAACTTATACTCCTACTCTCAGACATGGTCCTCAAGCTCCTGGTGAACAAAGGCTCCCAGTTATACTGAGCTGCATGGTCCC
>NW_017728932.1:6260907-6268999 GCF_001723895.1 Crocodylus porosus | reverse complement strand
AAATATAGCAATGTCACAGGACATAAAATAGATAAGTATTCTCTGGGCATATTTTGTTACAAGGCTTTATCCTTGAACACACAAGAAAGGGAATGTTTTATGAAATACTACGGTATGCTCTATGAAATGAATGTTTTATGAAATACTAAGGAACCAAAAAGGTACACTCTCCTCTCCTATCTTGGTAGAGAACAATGCTTCCTGAAGGATTACAGGGCTTGCTTTAACCTAGATGGTAGCAATTTATTAAAATGCAAAGTGATGAGCTAGTCCAGATAAGGAATTTGTTGCAGTGAACATAGGAACAAATGCAGCTTCAGTGACAACCTGCATACAATGTACAGGGAATTCAACTAGAGCCTTATGGTTTGAGTTGAGTGGACTTGACTTGACTCGACTCTCTACCGACCCTGGGGGAAGGGGTATGTTTCACACACCAAATTCTCACAACGCTCAGGTTAAACTGAAATGGTTTTCAAGCAGAGACACAACAGCTAATTCCAGGCCAAGAGAAACAAGCGGAGGGAATACTTTTTTCCTGACACACATGTAGCTTGTGGAACTCATTGCCACAAGACATTGCAAAGGCCACTAGCATGACTGGGGTCAAAAAGGAATGAAGGCAAATTTACAGAGGTCCATCGGGGGCCATTAGACGCAACCATCAGGATGGAAACCTCAGGCCCAGGTGCTCTCACTAACCCTATAATTGCTGGATCACGCTGAATTCCCAGTGTGGGAAGGTTTCCCTCCCCCCTTCCTTTAAAGCATCCACTATCAGAGACAGGATCCTGGGCTAGACAGACCCTTTGTCTGGCCTAGCGTAGCACTTCTGTTCGCTAGCAAAACAGTTTCAAAGGAAACATGCCACAGATCAATAGTGGAGAGTTCACCTTTCTAACCAAGGCCCATAACGTAAGCCATGACACTGGAGATCCCAAAATCATGTCCTGGACACCTATATTCCCTCTCAACACCACATGCGATTTGGGTGCTGAGATAAGGAGCTGTAACTGGAGCCTGAGCTGGCATTGACATTTTGGGAGCGTTTCAGCACGTACTTTACTTCCTGGTAGCTCGCAGCCTAGAAATGTGTCATCTTTTGGCCTTGGAGAAAGTAGACCTGCCATGTCTGAATGCTATGGCCTCATTAATTACCTCATCCCTTTACACTAAAACAAATTCATAAGCTAGTTCTACAACACGTTTTTATGACCTTTTATTCTGAACAGTGGCTTGCATTGAGCTTGATAGCCTAAATTTGTCATCCCAGTAAACATCTGAAAAAAAACAACAAAAAAACCCCCAAAAAACCACAAAAAAACCCACACACCCCCAAATGAGAAGAAGAAAAAAAGACTTTGGTGTCCATAAAGAATAGTTCCCCGCCACACACACACTCCTCTACTTTCTGTGTCTCACAGCATCAACAACAGAGCCCCTGCCGCATTTGTCTTTTGGTGCCAGGACATGGGGGGGAAAAAAAAAAAAAAAAAAAATCAGACTGCCCAGACCAGGAGACAGCCCGAGACTCTCCCGAAGACAAGTGAAAATTGTTCCACCGTCTATGATGGCGGGTGCAATTAGAGCCGTAAACAAAAGCTCCTTAAAAAAAAAAAAAAAAAAGAAAAAGAAAAGCGCTGTGGTTGAAGTCTCATTGAGCCAGCTACAAATTAATTATCCAAATGCAATGCTTGGCTAGGCAAGGAGGGCTCCTCATGCCTGTGTCATAGCACAAAAATTGTTACGGCGGGGGGGCCGGAGAGGAGTTAAGAAGAGAAACAGACCAAATAGCTCTGGTGGCGTTCTGGGCTGCCGTATAAAATATAGCAATCGCTGCTCCTTGGGCAGCCAGCACTGAGTTGTGACAGGTCTGCTTGCCTCGCTGTGATTTGTTAAGGCTCCTCCTTTCCCCGTTTAAGTACCTCCTCTGGCAGAGGAAATGATGCATTTCCACTCTCTCTCTCCTCTTAATCCTAAAGGCTTCAGGGGTTGGCTTGGGGAATATGTGCCAGATCTCAGGAGAAGAGCCTGGTGCCATGTAGCCCCACATAACCAAGGCATTCAACTGGAGTTTCCGCACAGAAAAGGCACTGCTGCTTTGGGGGACAGTTATTTTTGACATCCCTCTGTTTTTACACCCCCCCTGACAGCAGCTTAGGGGCTTTTGCTGGGCAACAAGGGCATATCCTGGAGCACCAGAAAGCACCGGCAGGCAACACAGATCAACTTGATCGATTCAAACCAGAAAAGGTGGGGGAAGCTGATCCCAGAGCAGTCAAGTCTGAGAATTTCTCTTATGAAATCAACTGGGATTGCATTCGGTTCCCCAAGCGACACTCCTCTCTCTCTCAAAAATCATCTTGGTAAGAGAGAAACAAGGGATAAAAGACAGCCCGTGATATTAAAAAGGGAACCCAGTGAGGTCTCCATACCCATTTAGGTTTGCGATCCGCAGGGCAGCCCAAGGCAGGGAATATCAAAGGCTTTCAAGAGATCTCAACTTCCAGTGGTTTTGCAGTGGTTCGGTGCTTCGTGTTCTGGCTGTCAGAGAAGAGTTGAAGTAAATTCTCCCATTCGTGGGCCATGCTTCAAATTGGGTGGGGGAGGTGGAGGAGAAGGAAAAAGCACCATGCTGTTTCGTACATCAAGGACAGATGGCATCAGTTTGGGCTCAGCCCTGAACAGGTGGACAAGCAGGGCATGCGCCGGACCCTGCACTGATCGCAATGGGACAGCTACCATGCCCAGTACTGCACATGTGCTTTGTTAGGCTGTGGAGAGATTCAGCACCTGGCAAAACGGTGCCCTGTGGGAGTTTTCTCTTCTTCTGCACCTGCACAGGTGTGGGGAAAATCCTCCTTCCTGAGCTCTGAAGTCTTCAACTTGCATCAGCTGTCATGACTCAAGGCAGCCATGCCAACTTCTACCAACTGAGGTGTGGGTCTGTGATGGTGATACAAGGCTCCTCCAAGCCAAGCAGGGAGTTGGCTATGGCTCGCCTCCTCCCCAGCCAGCCGAAGCGAGCAAACAACACTGTGAACGTCGTGTACCTGACTGACTAACTCTCCCTGGCTGCTAGAGAAATTTCTGCAAAAAGGAGATTGTAATTTCCTTGAATTTATTATTTCTGGTTCACGGCAACGAGCAGAATACTGCAATGCCTGGGTGGCAACCATTGCACAAGAATGCCGTTTTACCTCCAAGTACTTCTATTCAAAAGAGTTTGGTTTACACAACAAAAACACTGCAAAAAAAAAAAAAAAAAAAAAATCCACAACATCTTGCTGAGCTTAAGTTACTTGCCAGCGTCCCTCTGAACTACACCAACAGGGGCCAACTTTTTCAGCCGCAGATTAGCCTCCCTCAGTGCTACTTGGGTCCTCTTTCCCTGCCTGCTCTGTCTTCTACTCCCCACCCCGGACTCCTTGCCCGCTCTGCTTTCTGTTTCATGCCCCATCTGCCACCGTGCCGCCCGTCGTCTCCCCAGTGTGTCATGTGCCACATGCAGAAGCTGCCCATGCCACCTGTAGCACACCTGCTGCAGGCTGGCCGCTGACCTACGCAATCCCCACTTTGCTTTAATGCTCTTCAAGTTGCAGCATTAGTGTCAATACAATACAACTACAGCAAGTACCAGGTTAGAAAGAGAATACAGAGATGGGCGAAAAATAACTAGACAAAAATAATGGATGAAGACTGCTCCCGCTCTCTGGATTACTGCTACTGTTACTCCCACTTACTTCAGTAGAGTTCTCCTCAATTGGTACCACTCTCGTGTCAAGCTGCCATTTTTTATTACCTCTCTTCCAGTTCTCATGTGCTGTTAAAATAAATACAATCTTAAACTGCACTTAACCTGGCATCTTCCCCACCTACATGAGCAAGGATATAACAAGCATGGCCTATGCCCTGGACAGCAGCAGCAACAGCGAGGGCCAGGCAAGCTGAAATAGCAGTAGCTCATTATACTACTGCCCACGGGTTAAGCTCCCTAAGGGATGTGCTGGTCAAGCAGACCTAGCACCACCTCCGAGGCCAACTCCAACAAGAACGGGAGTTAATTTCACTGGTGTTGCGAGGTGACATCTGTTTGATGAGCAAGCGTCTGCTTGGGATCGGTGCCACAGGAGATCTTCTTTCGTGGGCCAACCAGCAGCAAACAAACTTTCTTTAAAAGTTTCAACCTTAACCCAGTCAAAATGAAAACCAAGCAGCTGATGATCCGAGCAGGGCGCGGGACCCAGGGCAAATCAGGCTGTGCAGGGCCCTGCCCCAGGATGCAAGGAAGCCAGTAGCAGATTCGGTGGCGGAGGGTGGTGCCGAGCGGCTGAATGCGAATTCGGTGGCAGCGCCGAGTTGCTGCAGTCGCTTCGTCCAGCTCTGCAGGGCCCCCCACAAAGCGTGGGGTCACCCCGATTCACCCCCCTGGGACCGCCCTGGCACCACAAATATCAGGACGGTACCTGTACAGCTAGCGAGGTTAGTATTTTGTTCAGTTTTTTTCTTTTAATATTAATTGATCTCAGCAAACAGAATAGTTGCTGTGTGCTGTGAACATAGCTTTAAAGAAAAAAAAAAATATCATAAATATATTATGCCAGGGGCATAGTTTTTGTGGCACCAAATGAGGGGTGACCCTTACCCACTCAGGTCGGAGCCACAGAAGTAGCCGGCTTGACGTTGTTTCAGACTAGAACTCGGAGGATTAAAAAAGCCTCTCTAGCAGGAGTCCTGTGCTTCAGTGCTGCCTAATGTTTCCCTTTTTTTTTAAACACTCTCACACAGCAAGTACAGAAGGCTCTCATCACATCTTGGCATCACACTTCACCAGAAGGGTGTCACACCAAGCGCATTTCCTGGCTCAGCCTGCCGATTTGTACCGCGGAACGCTTCCTCAGCCCCATCCGTTACGGGGAATGAAATGCAGAATTAATTCCCTTCATTCCCGCAGTGGGTAAAAACAGCAACAAAATACCAGCACGGATGTTTAATGACTCAGTGCAATGGAAAATAAATGGCCTGAAAATACACTCGCCATTGCATTTCATGAAGGGAGCTCTCCACCAGTGATATGGGAGGAGATCAATTGCTGAGCAAGTCCTTAACTGCTGCAGATATAGTACCCACTGAATGCCTGACTTGCCATACATCTGTAAGGAGATCGTTAGCATGATCGCATAGGTCTTCTTTAAACTGTTACAGAACTTGCATTCGAGGGCTCCCATCTCAGCCCTGCCTTCAGCATCACTGGGAATCTGGCTGTTAACTTCAGCAGAAGCAGGTTTACTCACATGAGCAATCCAATTGAAGATAAAGGGACTACACACAGGTACTCATAAGACAAAGGAGTCTACAACAGGGGTAGGTAAAATACGGCGAGCGGGCCAGATCCAGCCTACCAGGCACATACGAAGTTTAGAAAATTAATATTCATCTGCTCCGGGCGCTCTGTCAAAGCTGACCAGCCAAATCTTGCAGGACGGAGCCCTAATTTGCAGCAATGTCAACAGGATGCAAGCAAGGGTGGATCAAGCCCTTGGTGCAGACCCCTCAGCTCCACACAGGAATAAAGGTGACGTAAGATATTACAGAGCAGGGATGCTCGGAGTGGAACTATGCTGTGCGTTGGGGTGAAACACCAACATTTTGATACATACATCATCGTGCCAGGAAAAAAACCATGGAGGGGAAGTTTGAAAAGCCAGTATCTAAAGGCCATTAGCTGTCAAGAAGAGGTAAGCACCTAACTCCCCCTGACGCGTTTTTACAAGTCCCACCCATTAGACTACTTGACGTTGACCACCCGAGTTTCAGCCAAGCTTCCAGATGGCAGGAGGAATCGGTTTCTAGCTAAAGCGGTGTTGGATTTTTGCTTGTGAAGTATACCATAGAAACAGAGCTGGAATTCAAGGGAAGGAAACAGCTAGACTTGGTGCAATTTTAATAACACGTGACAGAAAGAAAAAAAATCACTCAAAAGAAAGGTGAGAAGGAGAATCGCTGCCATCTTTCCAGCAATAAGCAGCATTTGTCTCTGCACACGGCGGCTTGTGAAATTATTCTAACATGCCTTTTTAAAGCATATCAGCTTGATCGCAAGCCTTGAAATTGTCATTTGTCTCCTATACTGGGAGGGCTATTTTGGCATTGGTGCACCACTAGGTCTCTGGCTAAAGAATCATTGCTTCCTATTTCCATCTGTTGATTTCCTCGCCTAACTCTCTCCTTGGCTCATGGAGGGAGCAGTGACAGGTATTTATAAGACCCTGGCATCCTCCTTTTCATAGCAATTAGTGTTATTTGGCAAAAAGGGCTGCAAGGTGTGTGCTAATGTAACACAACACCATTCGTGCTGTAACCTTTTTCCAGTTAGCTTGATGAGTGCATTCGCTATGTCTTTATAATACACTCGTTACATGCATTTTCTTGGATGCCAAATATGCTTTGCAACTCTCAGAGACTGCTCAGTGACAAAGTGGCTGGCTGGCTCTTAAAGGCTGAACGTCACAAAGGCAGGGGGTCTCAAGTGCTGCACACACTTTGAAATTCAAAAATAATTAAACGTCTACTAAACCGACTCCTGGGGGAACAGCTTCTACTCAATATGCAAGGGGCTTCCATCATGTGTTTCCTGCTGAGATGTACTGGACCTGGGAGGTGAAATTCCTGCATCAAGTGGGAATATATCTTTTAAGGTTCTTTCTCTGGTGCATAATGAATTGCAGGGGAGGGGCACTTGCATAGCGAAAGCTTAAGAATTGCCAAAAACTTAAAGAAAAGAAAAATCAGATATCCCTACACAAAGCCAACAAAAAAAAAAACACACCCAAGAGACTGAGTTAAAAGCCATAAGATTTTAAAAATAATGTACTTGGAATTCTTCGCTTGCTTTGTGGATTTTGCACCTCTGTGTTTTTTATGTCTTCAAGCATTTCTCTTCAACCACAGGGGCTAGAAGTGTGCTGTCTCAAAGCACAAATTTAAAAGGTGAGATATTGATGTACCTACACAACAGCATTAGTCACGAGGTTCATGATAAACGTGTAAAAACTTGCTACATTGAGACTTCCACGACATTTCCTTGCTTTTTTTAGGTTGATAAGCAGGGGCTACCCAACCAGGGAGGAGAACCAAAAGCTTCTGCAATTGGGACAATGTCCCAGCTGCATAATTTGGACAGGGTTGGTTTTTATTCATTTGTTCTACCATCCGGGTGGGCAAAATGCGGCCCGCCATGCCATTCCAACTGGCCTGTGGGGCCCCTAAAAAATTTAGAAAATATTAATCTGCCCTGAGCTGCGTGTCACACGGCCCTCGATGGCTTGCCGAAACTCAGTAAGCCATTTGAGTAAGGCCCTCTGCCCAAAATAATTCCCCGCCCCTGCTCTACAGCCTAAGCTGAAACAATGACAGCTTTGCTTCAATGACAGCCATGTTCACAAGAAAAGTAAAGTCTTCATTGAATGGGAATCGTTGACACGTTTGGTTTCTTAACATTTTCATTAACACGCTAAGGAAATGCACACTAGATGAAGTACTAAAGGTGGACAGATAACTGATTGGATCGTCACACTTGATAAGTACTCATCAATGGCTCCATGTCTAGCTGGGAAGAGATACCAAAGTGGGGGCCCCCCAGGGAGCTGTCTTGGGGGTCTGGTATTGTTCAGCATCTTCACCAATAATTTGGATGATGGAATGAAGTGCGCAGTTAGCAAAATTGCAGATGACACCGAGTTGGGTAGAGCTGTAGACGCTGCAGAGGACTGGGCTAGAATGACCTGGATAAACTGGAACAAGGGTTCACAGTCAGACGAGATTCAACCAAGACAAGTGCCAAGTCCTGCACTTCGGAGACAGTCACTGCATGCACAAATACGGACTGGGGAATGAGTGCCTGGGCTGCAGTACTGCAGAGAAGGACTTGAGGATTACAGCAGACCCCAGGCTGAATGTGAGCCAGTGTGCTCTTGTTGCTAAATAATAAGCACATCCATAAATAAAAAGCCAACAGTATACCGACTTTTATTAACACTTGCAAAATCAAGGGACATGATTCTTCAGCACAGGCGAGGCCTCATCTGGAGTA
>NW_017728932.1:6240880-6260807 GCF_001723895.1 Crocodylus porosus | reverse complement strand
TTAAAGAGTCCAGTACATGGCAACAAAAATGATTAGGGGCCTGGGAGGCATGACTTCTGCGGCAAGGCCAAAAGAACTAGAGTTATGTAGTCTGGCGAGGAGAAGACTGAGAGGGGATTTGATAACAGTCTTCAAATACCTGGAGGGTCAGGAGGACTAAGAGCAATGGACTCAAGCTACATCAATCAGAGGCAGAAATATCATAAACAGAATTTGTTCCCCCCCTTACCGTGTCCCCAAACCCTCCTGCTACAAGCGGGAAACCAAGAGAGACAGCTGACGTTATGGGTAGTGACTATATCACAGGGCCACCTGAGTGCCTCAGAAAGATTCAGAGGAGGAGCACTACCTGGAGAAAACACAGACCTTAGACAACTGCAAACGGCCCCTGGCTGTGGACATACGAAGGCGATGAGCACAACAACTCGGGAATCCTTTGCAAAGCTGTTTGCATCGAAAGCATTGCAAGGGGGAGGGGAATGTACGGTGGAATTTAGCAGAAGCTGAAAATGAGTCTTTATGTATACATACACGCAGAGGGAAAATTGCTATCAATTATGCTAGTTAATTATACATTATAATAGAATTAGAGTAAACCCTCCTCATTATCTCCTAGTTCAGAACCTGTTCAGCAGCAAGCTGACCACATGCTGCACTAATACCAATAGCTCCCTTCGCATTAACCTTTATCTTTCTTGCACGGCGTCACTGCTTGCTATGCATATCAGGCTCGTTTTGACCTTGTTCCCGACTGCCCCCTTCATTGAAATCTAACATTGGTAGCCGTCCCAGAGATTGGCCCATGTCCCCTGTCAACTGCTGCAGTGAAATGTTTTCAAAAAAAGGTCTAAAATATTTTATGCTTTTTGCATTGCTACTTGGGATTCTTCCCTTCGGTCTGAGGTCACCCCGGGCTTGCTTTCCTCAGCGAGGCTGTGACATGACACAGGCGGTTTACAAACGCCGCCGTGCATTCTGTTATTAGAGGAAATCCTGAGGGACATTTCATTATTACTATTAGTACTATTTTGCACCGGGACTGTCAAAAAGGCGTAATTACACAAGCGTCTACAAGGCAGAAGCGTCGCGTATTGTGGCGGGGCCCCGCTCGCCGTCGCAACTGTCACAGGCAGGACGCTGAGCCCTGTGAACTAGCTTGCATCCTTGATACTGTGATTATGACAAAAGAAAGGGCGTTTCTATGGCCGTGATTCACTGCTGGATGTTCAGAGCAGATGCCTGTGTGGGAACCAGGCGTCACATCTCTAAACCTTTCCAAGTCCTTACTCTGCAGGCTGGTACCACGGGGACAGAATCATCTCCGCGTACAATAGAGAGCTGCAACTTGCATAACATTTGTTCCACAAAATAAATACGCTCTGGTTTTTCAACAAATAAAAATAACATACTTCAAGTGGGCTCCAATAATCCTCTGGATGTAAAGTACATAAAAAGGCCCTGATGCAAAGCCCATCAAAGCCAATAAAGTCTTTTCATTGAAGAATAAACTGCCATTACCATGCAACGGCCCTGACGGTTGCAGCAGTAAAGACAGGCTCACCCGCCCTGCCCTCTGCTTAAGCTTCCTTGAGCGTTAAACACAGCCCCCTCCCCCCCTTGAGAACAAGTATAGCAATCTGGTTTCTGCCTCTATCGTCTGCTGGCTGCAACTTTTCATGATATATTTCCAATTAGGTTTGATCGTTTTTAAGAAAGCGTGTTTTTCGAGTAAAGTTGGAGAAGGTCTCTTTTGGGAGAACCCGGGTTATGTTGGGGGAAATGCACGCAGGCACGCACACACCAGAGGCAGGGTTTCACTTAGAAGTGGGTGAAGTTTCGAATACGCATAAGATGGGTGCTCGGGAAGAAATAAGCCCCTGGGAAAGGTGATAAAATAACCAAACAATTATACTAGGTTATAGTGAACATCATTTACAAAGAATACAGCGACAGAGATGCCTGCCCGCCTGGTGCACCGTGCTGCTACACCTCCCCGCCAGGCTACACTCCTGCTTGCACCTATACCTCCAACTCCAACAGCATGGGGTGGCGGGGGGGAAGAGACACAGGATGGGATAGTGCCCCAGATTTCCTTAGTAATAATATGATTACCCTACCAGCACAGCTACAAAGAGATGTCAGCTGCCTACCACAGAAAGGAAGAGGCAACAGAATCGAATGTATTCTTCACATATGAACCCATTCACAAAAAGATATGCATTTGTGGGACAGGTTTTAAAATAGGCAGGCAAGGTTCTTTGGGTAGATGCGATATCTTTTATTAGACCAACTGAGTAGCTGGGAAGAAAAATTCTTAGCAAGCTTTCAGGCACCCAAAAGCTTGCTAAGAACTTTTTTTCCAATTATTCAGTAGGTCTAATAAATATCACATCTACTCAGAGAATCTTGCCTGTAAGTCCTTTGACCGACACGGCTACATCCAAAAACCCAAGTTTTGAAACAGGTATGTTTGCATGCGTAAAACCCTCGTGAGGTTCTCTCTCTCCAGGGATCCCAACTTAAAAGCCCTGCTTTCAGCGACTGAAGAGTCCCTCTACTGTGACACAGCAAAATCAGCCTCTGTAAGAAGGACATCAAGGGAATTTATAATCAACCCCTAGGAGGGTCTGCATCCCCAGACAAACACATCACTGATCAAATTACATAAAACCCCTTTTCACTCGTGTGTACGAACATGCATACATATGCAATCAAAAGAGAGGCCACTTGTTGGCCTGAAGAAATTTGGGTAAGGAAATACTTCTCACAGAGACAATTCTCAGCCTTCCAAAATTTTCAAGCTTTGCAAATGTCTGGTCCTCGGTGAAGAACGTCACATGGCTCTATTAAATTTTTTTACTTAGAGCCACGTGACTTATTCCTCACCTAATATATGTATTCGCTTAAAATTCTGAACCTCGAAACACAGCATCCTAAATAAGTGCAGTCGTCATGTCTCATTGAGAAACGTCTACCGCTCGGCAGAGGTTCAAGACAAGGCGTAGGCAACACTTAAGTTCCAGTTTCTTCTGGAGTCCCTTCTGCACCATATGAATTCCTCTACCTTGAAAGGTTACTGCCCAAAAAAGAAAAGGACCCACATTCAACAGAAGTTGAGATCCCTGCTCATCCCAAGCAAAGGGAAGAAACAGCCAAGCATGCCCGACCAGAGGAGAACAATGCTGGCAACCCTCCGCGACTGATCCCTCAGACAGATTCTTCCCCTCAGGGGCTTTCCCTGAAAGAAGGTGAATTTGGCCTTTAATAGAGACCAAAGGACTTGACCCCAGCTGGGCAGACCAAAGAAAACCCAAGCCACCTGACTAAGCTGCCAGGACTGGGACAAAACACTAATACTTCCATGCTGTCAAAGAGGGTTGGTTTTTTTGGTTTTTTTTAAATGCATTAGACCTAGCCCTCTCTCTCTCTCTCTTTTTAAATACTACGAAGACAAAACTGCACTTGCAGAGGAAAGGAGCATAAAAAGGTAATAAACATTTAATGATCCAATAATTGGTTATATCAGAGTAATCACTGTTCGGTAATTAACTCCCATTCCTTCTTGCTCATTTGATATTTTCTGTACCCTTTGATAGGTTCCTGTGACAATCAGCATTCCTTATAATCTCATAAATTGAAACCTTTTGATAAAGCTAAAAAGCAACGATGCCATTAATCACTGCTCTCGTCCCAGTGGCTTTCAGGCTCCGTCTGTGCCTGGGCCCTTCCTCCTTGCCGCCCTTTGTATAGCTCCCTCCATCAGAGCTTTTGACAGTGCTCCCCGGCTGCCACTCATATCGATACTTGGCACCCCGAGTTCTCCTTTGCCCCCTAAAGCTACAGAGAAAAATGTGGCGGCAATAAGCAGCGGAAGCCGTCAGCGCCAAAGGGTGAGTGGGAAAACACACCAACGTGAAATTACATCTTGAAAGATAACAAAAAATAATTAAATTGCACCACCAAGAAAGAATGTGGAGAACAGCTGGCGTGTTGTTATTATGTAGAACTACAATTACACTCAGGTTAGTGTCATTTCCAACTAATTACCCACAGTAAGCTATAAAAGAGAGACACTTTGGGGTTCCCCTAGGCCCACTGAGAACCATTCTTCACTGTACTGACAACACTGCAAAGCGGTGGGGAAGAGGAGAGATTTCTGTCTGGGGTCTACCCAAATCCAGACCATGACGATATAGGGGCTTCAGGAAGAAGCTGCACCTCATTCTGCTTGACAATACCTTCTGCCAAAGGACGCGCCCAAAAAAAGGAGGTTTACCTCCGGCCCTTGTCTTAGCACGCACTGAATTCACATCAGCAAAGCTGAGAACTGGGAAGCACAAACTCCATGTCGGAAGAAGACGCCAGACAACACAGCAGCCATTTTTAGCCTTCTGAAAATGCCCAGTTTATTAATTGCTTTGTCCAAAGGTTCATGTGGCAAAGCTGTTGACATGTAATTGCCCCATTTTTGTTTCATCTGACTGGCAGTATGTTTAACCTGAAAAAAAAAACCCACCAAACTAAAAAAAACCTATCTATCTTTCAAGTCAGACTTTAGCTGAACTAGCTTGTCAACCCCAGTTGTAGCTAGACTAGCCTGCCATCCCCATGACCCTCTTCTGGCCCAATTCTGATCTCAGACATAACAGAGCCACGTCAAAGTAACACTTGCTCTAACCTGAGATCTAAATCTGTCCCATTACAATTAAATAGCTCTTCTTCCTTTGGGCTGCACAGATGTCTGTGGAGCTCAGAACCGGCACGCTGGACTTGCTCTGCCATTCAAGAGACGCTTCTGGCACGGTTCTGATCTCGCACACGTGCATTTGACACCACTGCTGCTGACAGCGTTGACCGACACTAAACGGAAACTGGCTCAGAATCAGACTTTTTTCCCTTGACGGAGAACAATCACTTTTCACTTTAGTACTGATGATGGCCCAAAGAAAAAAAAACAAACAAACCAAGAACAAATGCCACCGCCACCACCAAAACAGCGGTTTTGGTTTCCTGCCCAAACTGTCCAGTCGCAGAAGTCCGGGTCCGTCTTCTGTCAGCTGTTAATTCTACAGCGCTCCCTTCCTAAATGGCGCTACGGAAATTAATAAAACACAACCGTTATCCAAGTGTGGGGAATATCGAAATTAAATGGAAACTGTTCTGTTAATCAAAAATGCTTGCCTGATTCACTTAACAATTACATCCTGCACATGGTACCAGGGATTAACCAAACAGATTCAGACCTTCCCTTTGGATCGCGTGTGCGGACAGATATGCCGCTGGCACGCTCGAAGGCATTACAGTTGGGGCAGGGGAGTGTGGGTGTGAGCGGGGAAGGTAGGGGAAGGGACAGAAAAATTAAAAAGGGAGCTTGTTGCCTCTAATGGAAAAATAACTGCAGAGTGCTGTAACAGATTTCTCCTCTTTTGTATGCATAGGAATATTTATTTAATCAATGTTCTGTAACAAAACAGGCCTCTGGTGAGCTATTGTGGAGAGTGAACTCCATTCAGAGAGTGGTGATTTGAATCTTGCCACCTGTTTAGTTGTTAATGGAGAGCACAGCAATATGTGGCAAGGAGGGGAGGTGCTGGGAAGGGGGAGGAGGAGCACCCCAATTTGTACATCTCCAGAATCCCAAGGTGGCAGCTACCTGCCAGGGAAATGCCGATGCTTTGTCACTGCTATTCAATTATCCGGCACTCCCAGAAGCAAAGCAACGATGCTCAGCGGAACGCGTGTCTTAGCCACGGGCGACAAAGAAAGAAGACTGTGGAGGTGGGGAAAGGGCTCAATCCTGCAAGATGCCAAGCGCATCTGGGCCGAATCTGGACCCAGCTGCTTGTAGGCCTGCAACACCTCTCTCCCCCGCCCCCGCCAAAGTACTCTCCTTTTGCTATTATGGGCCTCAACATGGAAATACATACCTGATTCCCTCCCTATTCACAACAGTACTTAGGCATATGCTTAATTTAAAATGGGTGGAACAATGCATTTAAAACTACATGCCTAAGTGCTCTCTTGAATAGGGAAGAAGTTAAGCATCTACATAAATGCCGTCCTTAAAACTGGGACTCTGCGGCCAGATGAAAAGCTCAGCGTGGCAAGAATGGAAGGCATTCCACTGGACTAGTTAATTTTGGATAGGCTTTTAACCTTCCCACCTCAGCATAGTTTGCTCCCAAATGCAAAACCCACGCAATATGCAGTAAGTGACTCTGGGATTCATTTGACACAAATCTCATAACCCAGCATCTTCTCTCAGATTTATTATGTAAGGATTGGGGGGGGGGCGGTCCTTACATCTATGTTTTTAATTATTATTTGTACAGGGCAGTTAGTGAAAGAACTGTGACACATTACACGAGCAGACCCTGATGATAATGACAGGCCTAAATTTATTCATCGCAAGTCACAGCTGCCAGAGTCCATAATATGGCCTTTAACATTTTCCATCGGTACAACAAGGGTATTTTTTCCCCATTCGGCAGTGGATTTAAGGTATGATATTGCTGTTGCCTAACCTTGATATACACCACAGCTTAGAGAGGAGCTGTCAAAAGTCGATTTAAAACCAAAGAAGAACTTTACTAAATAACACTTGTACATTGCTATACAATTGTATAGGGAAAAAAAAAAAAAAAAAACGAAAGCATTCATCAGATTCGACCAGGTTTACTTTGAAGTGTCAGCTTCCTTTAAAAATAAATAAATAAAAGCAAAATCACGATCGCTCAGGCTCAAAATACTGGTTTTGTTTAACAAGCAAATTTTAAAGTGAATCTACATTCACTTGAAAAATGTAGTATTTCATCACAGCATGCAAGTGTATAGATATGTTCAACCAGATGGTCACCAATGAATCCAGGTGCCAGCCTTGTCACCTTACTAACTGCACACCTTAAAAACATCAATGAGTCTATCCTTACAGTACTCTCTGATGTAGGGAAACTATTGAACCCATTTTAGGGATGTGAAAACTGAGTTACAGAAGGAGAGCAGAATAGGGCTGTTTTTCAGCATCAGGGCTTATGAAATGAGGTCAGCAGAGTACTTCGGAAAAGGACACACACAAGCCTGAGGCTAACTACAGCAGAGCTTAAAAACAGCCGCTGAAAAGAGGTGCTCAGTCGGGAGCCAAGTAACTTGGCACAGGGAGTCCAAGATACAGCCAGAACTGAACCCACACCTCGGCAGTGCCCACTTGGCATTTTAACTGAGGAGAAATTGCAAGGGCTGGGAGATGGCAGGCAAGCCGTTCGGTGACAGGACTTGGGCAAGCCCAACACACAGTGGCATCCTGTGACAGCGGGCAGAAGAAGTGGCTGCGGGCCACACCGTGTCCAATGTGCTCTCCTCGTTCTAGGAGGGCAGCGTGAAGGGTAGAATGGGCTGGAAAAAACATCCAGGCAACACTGAAGTGGAAACGGAGCTCCACAAATTCTTTCCTCTCCGCTGCATTTTCCGGCTGGCAAAAGACAGCTCTACTGCTTGCTTGGGTTAGGTCCTGGGCAGTTCTCAACCAGACCTCAGGATCAGGGCCTTTAACTGCAGCAGTGTAGCAGCCAAGAAAAGGACAGGCTAATGGCAATAGCATAAGACCAGAATTTAGGAACCCCAGGGCCAAATGCTCAATTTTGCATGAGGATCTCACATGCTGGGTGACCTTTCAGCTCATCGCGATGGAGCCAACTCCTCGCCGTTACACTAGTGAAATGGCACTTAACTTCTGTAGAACTGTCCTCTAACCCATTTGTAAGCATCAGTGGCCAGTCCCAACCCAGTGCCCCCACCTCCCTGCCCCCAGCATGTGGGGCAGGAGGTAGGTGTGTGGGGTGGGGGGCCCCAACCAGCCCCCCGCAAGCTGGAACTCTACCAGCCTGCAAGGGAAAAGCCATGGTTTCCCATGCTTTTCTTCTTTAAAGGAGAAGCCATTTCTAAAGTTTATTGATCCATTTTTAAAGTTTGTTCATGACCCTTTCACATGTTCTTGCAACCTACTTTTGGGTCACGACCCATGGGTCGAGAAATGCTGCTGTAACACACAGCACCCTTAGCAGAAATCAAACGCAACCCTCTGCTAATGCTTCTGTAACTCACGGTCAGTCACAAGTTATGCTCCTTTGAAAGTAAAGCAAGTTGGAGTACTCCAGAATGGGAGGAATGAGACAAGTAAAAACATACCGTATATAATATTTCTAAAAGGACTGTGCTAACATTGCTTAAGAGTTGGTATATTGTGGCAATTATATAGAAACTAAAAGATTCTGGAAGGGACAGGTGAGGGTTGCTATATTATTTCTACTATTGGGCTGCATATTTGTGAGGTCTGACAAAGTCCCTTTAGCCTTGTTACCACCAAAGCCACGTTGCACATGAAGTAGGCAGATGAAAGATGCACAGTATTGCCTGTTTATGGACAGAAATTTAATTTCAATATATGCTCTACCAGCACGTGGTAAAGCAGGGCGATAAGACTGGGGAAAGAAGGGCATCTTGTTTATGCCAGCCTTCAGATTTTCCAGGTTTGAAATCCTCCCCTCGCCTTTTACCTTGCCATTAACAAAAGAACCCAAAAAAGGCAACAATATAGGCTGCACTCTGTAGAATACCTAGAGCTGTCCATCTAGGCTTTTCATAGCATTGCTAGTTCTGGCAAGTTTATCCAGACCCCATCTGTCTTAAAGCCCCTGCTCCCCACGTCATTTGAATAAGTGAAACTCTCAGGATTCAAACAGAATTCCCCAACTATATTAAGTTTCATGGTGGAGGGGATAAAAAGCTTGCGAATACGACTCCAAGGCACCCTACAAGTTCAAACAGTAGAAGGCAAATCAAAGAAAAGGAGATGGGGGGGTGGTAGGAGCTTAAGTCAAGGTCCTGATTTTTGCCATGCTGCATTTGATCATTTCCTTCAAGACCTCTCAAAGTCTTTTCAGTGACAGGAGGAGGACCTGAGCCAGACATTTAAAAGCAGGATTACAAAAAAAGGCCACGCGCTTCAGTGATGAGAGTGCTGCTGGAGAATTTACCGGCTTGTCAAAGATGCTGCCACCTCCATCTTAACACAAGGGTGAGATACAGACATTACACTTCTACAGGCGTAAGTGATAGGAAACTAATCTATACCCATAACAGAATAGAGGTTCAGCTGACAAAACCAGTCTATACCTGGATCAGAACAGAAGTTCAGCACACACAGGCAGGTTTAAAAATGGTGGAGCCCAGTCCAGGATTTGCTTGTTCCCCTCCTTCCTCCTCCGCAAGGGCGAACGCACGTTCTGTTTGCTATCGAGTTAAACTATACCACTTACAAAAACCCCCCCACCAAAACACATAAGTTGGACAAATCCCACCTTGGGCTTTTTGAATGTCTGTAGCTAGCCAGGGAGATCATGCCCGATTCTTAATAAAGAAATAAAACCCTTTGCTAATCTATATTAACTAACGTAGTCAAGTAGGCTGCCCTATAGCTACCAGCTGAAAATGTAGTGACCCATACTTTAACACCGTAATCTAATTCTTGAACTAAAGGCAGTTTAATGCCTTTACAAATCCATATGTTTTCTAATACCACCATTGCTGTCAGCAGACTACAGGAGTGCCTCTTTGAAGATGGAAGTAAAATGACAAAGCACATCATTGTGAAGGCAATTATATGCTGCAGTAACCATTTTACAATGGCCCATATGGGCTGTATTTCAACAATGCAATTTCCAAATCTGCCTTAGCAAACATACATCTCTGTCCCCGGTCCCAGGTAGAATTTGCAAAACAAAATAAGAGCGCAGCCAGAACAAATCCAGAATATGGATAACAGATGTAGAAATGTGCAAACAAGGATGCTATAGCAATCCTTGTCTGGGTACAGCACAGAGAGAGCACAACCACAGCACTTCCTGTAAGACTGTTCACATCAAAACCATTCAGCAAGGGATTTTCTGACACCTGGTTCCAGCAGAAATCGGATGACGTTTGCATGCTTTGCCATAAAGCTGCCCAATTCTTTGCTGCAATTCTTTAGGGACTAAATGGCTCCATGTTCATCACCTACAAACTAATGTGCCCAAGTATTAGAAGAGTGTAAATGTCAACGGGAGAGAGGTGATCAAAGGAATACAACTAAGAATAATAAGACTGAATGAAGGAAATTTAAATGCAAGTAACGTATCAGAAGAAGGCGGTTAATCTGGAACCCCCACGGTGGTCATACTTTCAGGCTTGGGGAAAGATTCTTGGGTCACTGAATACTAAAACAAGCATTTAAGAACAGACTGCAAGAAAGTATCCAGCATTGGCAGGAAGATGGTCTGCACAATATAACGGGACACTGCCATCTTTAAGCTCTAAGGGCCCAACTACCCTAGCCCTCGGCTCCTGTCCTTGGATCACGGCAGAGGGGAACAAAGATGCTTTTAAAAACTGCCTCCGTGCTCCTCGTTCTAGGACAACCGAACGCCTTGTCAGCACCCCAACAGCAACTAAAACCACTGTGAGGCTACTCCGATTTACACTTTCCTAGCCCCCGGAAACCACAGCATTACTGCAATCAGAATACATGAGAGAGACCGCTGGTATAATTAGTACAGATCAAAGAGACGGATGGATACAAGGTGAAACTGTAACCGTGCCTTCAGTAGCCAGCCCTAGACAAGTTCAAGATCCCATACTTATCATTGTCAGCTCCTAAAAAGAATCCATCTGAAGCTGAATTAAAAAGGCTTTGACATACTCTTGTCCATGAGCAATATGACCTCCCGGAAGCCAAAATATTATCCAAGACAAAGAAAACAAGTAGCACAGTCCCTTGCAACTTAGCTAACATTGCAGTATTTAAACTTGCAAAAAAAAACAAAAAAAAAAACACGTGTTTTTTTTTTTTTTACTCAGAGGAAAGTGGAAATGGCTGCCTGTAATTGCAGTTAAAAATTAATCGTGTTTTTGAGATAAATGAAGATAAAAGCATGTTTTACTAATTATCTTTTGCAGCTTCTGCTCATGAAAGATTAAAGGTGGAGGAAGAAGTTGTTGATGTGGTGAAGACAAAAAACAAATGACAAAAAAAACCTTCCCATTTAAAATCACTTTGAAAGCAAATGCCCAATAGGAATGATCTTTTGAAATGTCCAATTGTATTAAAACAGGACCTTTATTTAATTTCAAAGAAAAAGAACGTGCAATGGCACACATACCACCCAGCACCCCTTTTCACTGCCCACCTGACTGCGGGTAGGGGCATGGCAGTCATGAAATCTACTGTTGTTAAAAAACCCAAACAGGGCTAGGTAGCCAATGAATAAAAAAAAAAAAAAAAAAAAAGAGGTGGGTTTTCCATAACCACACATTCAAGGAAATGTGCCAATGTCTTCTTATTTGCATATCTGGCAGACTGCCCCGGATGACTAATACATAAATGACAGCATACAGGTGTATTAGTTTAGAATTTGCCTTTAATCTGGGGTGTCAATTTGCTTCTGTTTTAATTACCTCCATCTTGATATGTTATTACAACCTTATGAAACTTCCTCATTATGTGAATGGTTATAAATATATACACATGACAAACAGTTGTTATAAATTTTCTGCTTCAACAGCAAATAGGCACAGGATCTGAGCCCACACATCATGCACATTTCAAGTTTCAGCATTTCGATGCCCCCTTCGTCTTCTTTCATCCAGAAACAAGACCCAATGGGTTTAATGGCTCCTCAAATGTTCTTCTGCTAGTAGCAGCATCCTAACATAAATACAGTCAGTTTACGCAGACATCTCAGCATATTTGCAGCCTTCTGTGTTGAGCAAATGTCTGTTTGTCATTAGAAAAAAAATATAGAGTAGGTTGCACTGAGGTCTTATAAACATGCAGCAAACCCAGTTTGTAGTTATATAATTTACTGGGTTTTTCAACGCACATTTTGAGGTTGAAAACTTGGCAAACCCATCCACCAGATGTATCTTTCAGATCCCAGAACTCATTAAAATTTACTTTTTAAAAGTCCAGTGGACTCAGCTGTTGAGCCACAATAATTGCACTTTTATTATTTTTTTCCATAGTTAAAATGACTAATGTTGGAAGAGTCAGAGCACATGAGCACAATAGCCAGCCAATATAAGTTACCAGTAACTTTTAATCATTCAGTAATACCCAAATCGCATAAAATACGGAGGGGCAGTTTTCCCCTTAGAACAGATACTGGTGAATTCCAGCATTTCGATCCAAAAAGGAGCAAACAAAAATCCCACACCACAGGGTGACAACTCAAAGGTTCAGACGTGTCCTTGACAAACATTTAAAAACCACACGACCAAAAGACTGCCATACACATCATAACACCTACCAGCACATCTTCCCCGAAACCTCCTCCCAGCTGTTCGCCACACTTGCTTTGGATATCAGTATCACTCTCACTGCCTCTGTCCTCCACAAATATCCACTCAAACACAGGCATTTTACAGCCCAGTTAGAAGTTCAATAGGCTTCAGCCATTTCAGAAAAAGGCCAGGAGAGTATACTACGGAGGGAAGGATCTGTCAAGGAGAACAGTCCACCAGTATCTCCCCACTCCTGCATACTAGGAGGGGGTGGTTCAAGGGTCCCCACTGATTTCAAGAGCAACAGTAGATCACAAAAAGGAAAGTCGTTTCTCAGGCAGGAAGGACTCAGCTCCTTTAGGGACTTATGGGTGAAAAAAAAAATGAATACCTTAAGCAAATCTATTTTTCTGTATTAGCTAAACTCCCAAAGTGGTCAGTGTGAGCAAGTTGTAACGCATCTCCTGCAAAAATGCACACACGCAATTATACAGCGTTCACTGAGTCTGTCCTTAACTTGTTGCGTGGCCTTGGAAAGACCAGTTGCAGCCACTCCTTTGTCTCATCAGTTCCACGATACAGATGGAAAAGTTGAGTTATCTTCACCTAGGATGGGAGTGTTGGGCAGGTTAGTTAATATTTGCCCAAAGTGAAGGGCAGGCTTGGTAAAATGAGGTAGTTGCTTGCAGATTCATCTGAAGGATAAGGGATCATAGGGTGCCTGCAGTCGTGCAGGGATGCTGCTCCGGTGCACTGTAATTACAATGAAACGAGTCTGCTGGAGCCTGCTAATTAGCGTGCTCCGACAGCCCCTGTGTCTCATGTATTCAGGATCCAAAAACTTCAAAACGGCAGTGGGGGCACTGAAGCTAAAGCTTGTCGAATGAGCTTCTAAGGCACCCCCGTCACCATTTTGAAGTGCGGGAAGCCAAACACACGAGACGCTGTGGGTGCTTCAATTAAAGCAGCTCTTATAGCTGCTCTAATTAAAAGCTGCCCCACCCCTAGAGCATGTGTAAAGATGCCCATGTGCCAAGTATCATCTATTTTATGTATTATACCTCTAAAAAGTTTCTGTCATAGTCAGTCTATTCCAGAGCAAGAGTTCTCCATGAATTTTAAAATATGGTTCATGTGTGATCACAGTAAGGTCTATGGGTGCTTAAATGATTTTTTTTTTATTATTTGATTAGTCAAAGCCTATTAAAAGTGTTATAAAACATTTTACAGTGAAACTAAACATATTTTTCTTTTCAGAATTTCCAGTAACTAAAGCTAACAATTCATTAATGCAGAGTGCGCTATGCCTTTTTTGTCTAAAATTAAGACTGGGATTTTTTTCCATGGCAAACTCCTGACTACCCTCCCTTCTCCTGCCCTTTCTGCCCCGTCTTTAAACAAAAAAAGGAAAAGCCACAATGAGAAACAGCTCTGACTAAGGTAACTGTACATACTCTCTCTTTCCTCCTACTGATCTCTGCATAATGGCAGCCAAAATTCATACATCGAGGTTACAAAGACTACTAGGTCACTTAGGAATTTGAGCTGCTAGATAATCTTCCACAGACTCTCAGTGACCCTGGCCAAGTCACCGTAGGCCACCCCTTTTGGACATGCCAGATTTCTTTACGCACAATGGCTGCTGCACATTTAATCTGGCTCATGGGGAATCTTTCTAGTTAGTTATCTGTGGCGTGCATCTTTCTCTGGCTGGTGCTCCAGAACTGCAGTTGTGGGAATCCACCGTCAAACGCCTCTTCCTGATCATGCCCTGCAGCATCCACATAATCGATCCCACTGTTTCCCAATCGGTGTGCCGCGGCACAAAAGCGTGCCATCAGAAATGATCGGGTGTCCTGTGACATTTTGCTGTGGCAGTGAGCTACAATAGGTATGAGGATGGGGACTGCCTTAACAGGTGTGCAGTGAAAATTTTTATTAATGCAAGCGTGCCTTGGGCTGGAAAAAGGTTGGGAAACACTGATCTAGCCCACGCAGCTGAAGTCAACCCTCCCTCCTACTCTTTCCAGCAGGCCAAGGTGGCTGCTTGATGAATAATCTCCTGGCAATTGAAGGGCAAGACTGGGCTTGGAGGGGAGAGGGTGGAATATGCTGGAGGGAGAAGTGGCACTAACCTCATTCAGACATGACCTGCTCCCAGTGCAATTCAATGAAAAACAGAACATGGGCTACCCTAAACTTGCCCACTCTTCAGAACAACCAACTTCCATTTTGGGAAGCCGTCACACAGGAAAGACACAAAACTAGGATCCTCCGAAAGACTGCAAGGAATCATTAGCGCTTCGAGTACCAAGCAAGACAGTTCGGACAACCAGGAGCTTGCTCGCGCGCACAAAGCTCTATTAATTTCTTCACATAAAGTGCGACCTCATTTCATCGGTTTTTATCAACAATACCATCTGGGCAAAATACAATGACATCAGTGTAAATTCGCACAGATAATGTGTCATGTAATGCGATCAAATTAAACTCGGTAAGCAAGAATACACACAGCAACTATACACAGCGCCAGGGAGACCTATTCTAGTTTTCCTGTTGACTTTTATCCCTCCCTGTCTCCCACCACTAAAACCCAAGCCTTCCAATTCAGAGGATTTACCCCTTTTAGCTAAGGCCTTTTCTCCCCGCCTCCCAAAAGTGTGAACTTCGATACTACTAACGCTGCCAAGCTACCCTGCCAGGGAGAAGAACCTGAAGATATTAGTTGACTCATTATCTTCAAGGCAAATGGTAAAGCAGAGCCCAGCTTGGGATTTGACAAATTGTCACCGCAGATTCTGCAGCCACAGCAAAACAAATCCCTACCTGCATTAGCCATTTGCCATTAGTTACAAACTGGATTTTCATAGTATCCATTTTACGGCATAGGGATTTTACAAGACTATAATGTTCTGAAGTAGTCTTCACTATGGCTTGTTGCCAGGTCAAAACGCCAACAAATTGACTACAAAAAACTCATGCAGTTGGTAATTTGTGGTGTCTACTGAGCCAAACCCCGAACTACAAAACAGATCCTGAACTGATAAATCATAAGGATGATACATAAAAGCATCGAGGAGCATTTCAAACAGCTTTCCTTCACAAAACCAACATTAGATTGCCTCAAACAGAAGGTCGAAGCTCAAATAAAAGGAAGACTGAGAGTTAAACATTTCCACATTTCAGCCCACAACTTCCTAACTCCATTACCCTTTCATTAATTGCGTTTGAGACTTCACCAAACTTCAGCTTGGGCTATTTTTAAAGTCTAGCTGACTCAACTTATTGTTACTCAGAACAAAAAGATTAAACTTCTAATTTAGCTGCAGATAATTACAAGGCTGCAGGTCAGACCCCCAGTGTAATATAGGAGGGTCTCCAAGAAGAAATGACAGTAAAAGGGCTTTAAAAAAGGGAAAGAAAGGGAAAAAAAAAAAAGAGAGAGAGAGAACCGAATCTTTTGGCCAGAAATCTCCAAATTTAAGAGTAACAATGTTCAATGGCTTCTGAAGTGGGGGCAGATTTTGGTGGCATCCGCTACACAGCTCTTACTAAGGAACATTGACATAGAGGGCAATAGATCTCACCTGAGAGTTGCACTTTCAGTAACATCTCCTCCTAGGTCTTGGTGTTTCTGTGCAGTTCCTGATATTCCTCTATTGATCCCAAGTCCTGTAACTCAATCTTTCAATTACTCAAAGGCTTGGATGCCCTTCAGTTGATTTCTTGCCTTTCCCTCCTGATCATTTTCCTTCCAAATTCCTGATCCTTCACGCATGTTATAACACTGTATTTCTTTAGACCCCTACATCTGGGCAGAGACCACAACAACTTAATGAGAAAAGTTCACCTTATCACTAAACAGTCTAAGAAAGAGATGCCAAGATAGAGAAGGATAAAGGGATCTTTTGTCTTACTGATACAGGTGTATAACTCCTAAGTGCTAATCACAGTAGAGCTCTTTCCAAGGCATCTAAGACAAGGTCTGTATGCTAAACTTTTCTCCCTTCAGCTTAGTCACTGCTACCACCATTTGCAGAATTTAAATAATCCCCTCTTCACTTATATCGCTAGCAAAAGAACAGAAACATGTTAACTAATAAAAACATACATAAACAAATCATAACTCTCCTGATTCTTTTCTTTCCAGCCTAGAAAGGACTTTCTGGCCTCAAAAAGAGCCCATTGACTTTGGTTATCTAAGTGCTCAGCCTTTCTGAAAAGCATCAGGCTTTTATACAGGGTCTTCATAAAGTCCTTGGGCACAACCTAAGTTACTAAAGTTTAAAAGTGCACAAGGACTTTATGAAGACCCTGTATATGCGCTTAAAATGTAAGCAACCAAATGCAAAAATACTGCACGGGGTGTTGCGTCCACAGTACACCCCATTGATTTGATTTCCCCTGGTCACTCTACAGCCCATTCCCTCCTGGGTACATGCAGGTAGCCCCTTTCAGGCCATTTGCAACCCCAGCTTCAGGTTAAGTTTCCTATTGCCTTTCAGCGTTTAGTGAAATATTAATACAGGCCACTAATTCCAGTATGTGCCACCAGCTTAAAAATGCTCATGGCTAGCAAGGACTATTGTTCAATTGGTACCCCCTGCTCCCTGCCAGCCTCACTCTCACAACTCATACATGCCAACAGAGGGCAGGACAAAGTATCTAAATCAGACACACATTCCTACCACCACTACAGTTTGCTGCCAGTACCGAACTAACACCTGATGCAATGATGCTGCTGCATCAGGGCAAGTGTGGGACGATGAAATTCCCTTTGAAATACACCCGGGGAGAAACAAGATGGACCAAACTGTTTCGTTTCTGATGAAACCTCAGAGAGAATATGCATGCAGACTAGTTGAGCAGGCTTCGAGCCTGGTAAGGAAACTGCAATTTAGCGGAAAAAGCCACATTGCAACCCATGTTTTGTTACCCAACCCAAAACTTTCACCTTCCTACAGCAAATGCGGCCGTGTTAATTTTACAGGAGGTCATATAGGATCTCTATCACGCAGTCAGTTCTACAAGCTAAGTCCAGCCCTCAGATGTACAAGGACAAGTGTGACTGACCAGGCAGGGCACACGTGCATGCCCACACACATTAAAGGGCCCACGCTAGTACCTTTATATTCTGTTTGCCCATGTCATGCACACAGTTTGAAGCCCAAACAGTTGTTAAACTTTATCCCAAGTAGTCTTACCTCATCCTCTCCCTCCAACAGATAGAAGGGGGTTTTAACCAGCATCTGCCTTGGTCACAAACTCACTGCAACAACTACTCAAAAAAATTATTTACACAAGGTAGATAGGATAATCAGACATGGAATTTGAAGCTCGTTAAACAGCTCCTTGACAAATATTTGTGAGCATTTTCCATCTGTAATTAATTACGATGGGCTTTACCTGACAATGGTCTAGCATGGTCTCAAAACAGCCCCAAGCCTGCATATTGAACAGAGATTAGCTCAGCAAACAGGCTGCAAGATTGGTGCCAAAGTTTTGAAAAATGAATCACCATTCAAATACAACCATTTCCCCCACTACCCTATGTGTGTTACTTATAAAGCTTTCAGGCTTCTCAACTGAGCCATCCAAGTTGCTAAACAACTGTCCACCGAAAGATCACTCTCTGGCTCGTTGTTCAGAAAACCTGAAACCAACTGCTTACTCTGTAGGATGGACTGAGCTGACTCAGGAAACATGAAGTACTTCCCTTGGTCTAAGCTACCTCAGCACTCGGGTCAAATTTCATCTCTCATCACAATGAGCTCTCTCCACTGCTGCACCTCACTCAACAACCGCATCAATTCTATTTTCCACCCAAGCCCTGCGAAGGGGAGAGACGCTCTTCATGAAACCTTCTCTCTCTCGCCCACCAAAACACCGGCCTCCCTTTCAACACTGCCACAGCCAATTACAGAAAATCCAAAAGAGGGATTTTCACCAAAGAAAAAACCTGGCCGTTATCTGTCCGAGAAGCTTTTCTTCTACAGGTCTGAAGAGCCCTTCTTGTCCATAAGCCAAGCACAAGACTCGCTGCTGATGGGGCCCATCTCGCATAACTTCTGTTGACGAAAACAAAAAGCCACGCCGTTGTGCCACCGCTGCTTACCAAGCTCAGCAAAACAGCTATGGTACAGAGGACCATCATAGGAGGGCACTGAATACCTGTTCCACATTTTAAAAATATGATGCTGAATGATCAAAAGAAGAGCTGATAAAGGCATAAGGAGATTTAAGCAACTTGCAGGGTGTGTGTTGTGCTTAGCTACAGCAAGACACCACCAGAACCTCAAAGTGAAGTCCAGGAAAATACCTCGAGTGCTTACACTAAAGGAGGAGCAGATTGCGTGTTTTGAGGGGTGAAGTCCAAAAGACCCCTCACAACCTGCAAAACAGACCTTCCATTTACAGGCTATGCCTCCACAAACCAGACTGCGGCAACGAGGCCGACTGTCCTCAGCAAACATATACACCAAGCAGCGCTTGCAAGCAATGTCCACAGGAAGGACGCTAGCCTGCGTGGTTCTTAGCGTAAGCAAGCAAGAGGCACCAGCCGCTGTTAAAGACTCATCCTCTTTTCATTCCCCACCTCCTTCCCCCTCCTACTCCACTGAGCAAACAGCTAAGAGATCAAGGCACAGGGTGCAGTAGAAGTGGAAAGTATGAGCAAGCAACAGTAAATAATGGGTGCCTATCTACATCCCTACTAAGGAGAAAGCTATAAATTTCAAACAGGACAGCAGCTCAGAGAATGGGAGCCTGCAAAACAAGTAGCTGTAGTTCAAGAGAAAGGAGCATTTACTGACGCGCATTATACCATAATTGGCATTAGCCTATGCCACAGAATAAACCTTGTTCCTCTCCTACCCTCCTTCACAGTACAAGCTTGGCATCCACATTAGTTCTCCCACATCCTAGCAGGTACACAATTTAGGAAACATTTTTTTCCCCTAGTCGTTCCAATGTAACATGTTCAATGAAGTACTTGGGCACGGGCTCCCATGATTTACACAGCTTCATCTAGCTCAATTACTTGTATGCACAATTACTGAAATATTCATGATAATATAGTAAAGGGCAGTCCCATACATCCCATCCTCCTCCCCACTGCCACTGTGTGCAGATGTATTACTGAGAAAGTGTCTTCAAAGCACACATACTCGATTCACACCACTCCCCTCCTTCAAAGGCAACATCTTCTGCTTCTTATTTTCTAGATTTGGGTGTGAGCCCAGCAACCACTGCTGCTGACCTTTTTTACACAACCTGACCAAAGTGGCCTGCTTTCTCTTTCCATACTACAGTAGCAACATGGAATCCTAAGCTAATAGTTAATGTACAGCACGAGGGCAATCTTTTCAGATATTCGGCACTACAAGCTGAAACCAATGACAAGATTTTCATTGATTTCAATAGGCTTTGGATCAGGCCCTGGCAAATAAATCTACAAACACCGAGAAAGTTCTTTTACGGCACCCAAGAAGACTACTTGTGTTTGCTCAAGTACATCAACACCCACATCTCTCTTATCCTCACCCAGACCACCTCACTGCCATAGCGATTCATGGCCAAGCAAAACTTCAAGCTGGTATAAGTAATGTGCACATTG
>NW_017728932.1:6238235-6240780 GCF_001723895.1 Crocodylus porosus | reverse complement strand
GCAGCATGAAATCATTAGGTCAAGATGTGTCACCTATCACATGCACATTAAAAGTATGTCAAGTCTCAGTGTGCTAGCTATTGTTTTATCTGAATAAGGTATTAGCTAGCAGAGCTGGCTAATGTTTCTGAACTCCTTTTTAATGATATAGAATTACCACAGGAAGCCTTCAGTAGCCATTCCTAACTCAGCAACACGAAGAGAGCACACAGCCATTATTTTCATTCCAAATGTAAGAAACGCAAAAGCAAAGGCAACATGGTCATTTGAAAACATCTTCTGCAAGTTAAAATAAGTGCTCCAGAGCAGGTTGACAGATAGTCCTGGAAATGTATACCCACCATAAAACACAGTGTTTACCAACAAGGAAAAAGAAACAAGCCAAGACAACCCTGGGCAATTTTTGGAGTCCTCATTCACACATAATTCCTATAAAATACCAATGCAAGTTTTGTTTAGGTCAGGAGACTCAAGTTTGATCTACGCAATCTATCACTGCATTTCTCATTCGGGTTGGTGAACACTTATATGCGCACGTGCTCCCATTGGCTTGGGCAGGCTCCTCACGGCAGCAATCACTAAGGTAAGAAATAACTGTAAAATCAAGTCCTACTGGGCTCTCAGTAATTGTTCATTACTGATTGCAACCATCTAATCTCATGCATTTGGGGTATTTCTCAGGTAGAAGACATTCCCCTTTCATTTGCACTACAGTGCATTCATTACTCCAGTGGAGTGACTCTGGATTTGTGTTGGGGATAGCAGAGAAGAGAATTTGGCTCCAAGTCTGAAAAAACAGACAATGCTATTAAGTACTCCTGGCTAAATATTTAAATGGTTTTCAAGAGCAGCACAGATTTTTTTGTTAGATGATCAGCTTCATCTTCACATTTATTTTGACAGTTCACAATTGTTACAGTTGCGATTCCATTAAAATGTAAACCCAAATAAATCTGCCTTTCACAACACAAACTTTGCAAAATCCTACAAGGCAGAATTTATAAACACCAAAGCCCTTAAAATAAACCGGGCAAAGCTTTCCTAAAACAACCACATCCCCTTGCTTACATACCCCAGGATTATACTATTTTAACATTTTAGTTAATGAAGTAAACACTGGAAGATGGAAAGAGGACAGCATCCTGATCAGGCTGGGAGAGCATGCACCGGCCTTCCTAAAAAAAAAAAAAATTCAAAAAATCAAGCCTGGCCACCACAGCATATCCCGAGCCAAGAGGGCAGACTGAATCCAGGCATGGCACTAAGCTGGTAACTCCTAGGCTCAAGTAGAGCCGTATATTGGATACATCCAGCATGTCTTAAAAGCCCAGTGGGTGCAAACTGTGCATGCAATTACCCATCACATGGTTTGTTTTATTTCTTTAATTTTTATTTTATTTTTTTACACTGAGAACAGCTGGTGCCAGCCAACAAAAGACTCTCCAGTTTGATTGCAAGGCCCCCACATGCAACAGTAAATATTAAGAAGGGGGTTAGGAGGGCGACGTGGGGGAAGACTGCAAACAATAAGTAGAACCACTTGTAACAGTCTCTTTGATGTGTCCTGAGACAGCAGCAAAGACAGGGATGGTAGTTCGGATTCACAGCAGCGTTTCACATCAGAACAGGAGCCGTTTCATCACATATTTCAAAAGGCGAAGGGGGAAAAAAAAAAAAAGGGATGGGGGCAGAGAATGAAGGCACGCGTGGGGGAGGGAGGGTCTCCCCCCCATCAAGTTAAAAGGAGCAGCAAGGACAGACAGCCAAAAAATAAATAAATAAAAATAAATAAAAAAATAAATCGGATCCCCGCCCCACAAAAGACAGCCTGTAGGCATCCGACATTGCCACGATGTTTCTGTCTCCTCCGCCTCCCCATCCTCCAGAACACCCAGCAGCGGATCCCAGCGCAAAAAGGTATAACCTTGACCACGAAGCACGAGTGGAAACCTTCAACCACCGCCACAACTGCCCCGTCCCACCCCCCGGCCGTGCCTGGCCAAGCGGCGCCCTGGGCTGCCTTGGAAAAACCACTGCCAGGAAAAAAATAAATAAATAAAATAAAAAAAAAAAATTAAAAATCCAGCCTACATAGCACAGAAAAGTTTGAATCGGAGCCTTTCTGCCCTCCCACGGGTGGGGGGCCGAGGAGCAGGGCTGCCACCACCATGCCCTGTTTTGCGGTGGGAAGAGAAACACACACACACTCGGCAAAAATAAAAAACCCCAACTCCCTTCCCTGCATGGCTTGTGGGTCCCACATTTTTTTTAGAGCAAAAAAACATTTTAAAAAAAAAAAGCCTCCTTCCCAACCTGCCACCCTCCCCCCCCACCTCCTTACACACCCATCTGTCCGGACACCGCTCGCCCCCCGGGTTGCAACCGAGCCCCCTTCCCCTCTCCAGCCCCCCACCTCCCAAGCACGAAGCTGGGCTGGCTGGGAAATGTGCATGTGGAAAGCAACGCTGCAGGTGTTCAAGGAATAAAGAAAGAGACACAGCTCTTCACACAGAGGCGCGCACACAAAGCAAAAAAAAAAAAAAAA
>NW_017728932.1:6235222-6236910 GCF_001723895.1 Crocodylus porosus | reverse complement strand
CCCGCCCCAGCATCCCTGAGTGAGGGGAAGGGGGCATGAGCTTCCAGCCTCCTCCTCGGTGCACTAGTCTGTACTCAGAGGCAATACAGACCCCACGTGGGCAGCCCAGGGATGCATCTTCCTGTGCCCTTCCTCGCCCCCCCCACTTTTTAAAGTTGTGTTCACTTGCTTTCCGTTTTCAAGTTGTTTTCACTTGCTTCCCTTCTTCTCTGCATGCATTTTCTCATGATCTGTGCGACAGGACAGGGCGGAGGCACGTAGCGGTGGCACGGCGGCCTCCAGGCGAGGGTGATCTCTGCCACAGCTCGGGGATGGGGCTTGAGGCTGCTGCTGAGCCCAAGCCTCGAGCCGCAGCTCCCTTCATCGATGCCACAAGTCTTTCCACGGGGAGCTGAAGCTGGGGTGTCTCCCCTTTCCCTTCCTTCACCTCCGAGGGGGCTGGCACTTGGCTGAGGTTGCGGTGCCACCGCAGTCTGTTTAGGAGCCAGCTCTTGGGGTTGGCACCTGTTTTCTAGAGGTGCGGCTTCGCTGTGTCCGTCTCGTCTGGCCACAGCGAGATCTCCGGCTGTAGCTAACCTGAGAGCAGAGCACTCATTTTGGGAGTCAAGAGTCAGGCATCTGCACGCACTCTCCAGTCTAGCAAAGTTGATGCTTGAGGATCACCGGCTTGACGCTGGTAACACTGGCTTCAGTACAGATGCTGGCATTCATGTGGCAATCTTTCCATTTAAAGATACCAGTGCATGGACTGGAGGAGGGGGAGCAGGAGGATGGTGTAGGGCATGAGCAGGGAGGAAAGGCCCGAGGGAAGCGGTGGAGGCAAGTTGAAAGAGAGCAAGGAAAAAAGGGAGGCTGAAGATCAATGGGCATGAGGAGAAAAGGTTCAGGCATGGGGGCTCTGGGTCTGAACAACATGGGAATGGCAAAAATGATAAGTGTGGGGCGGGGAGGGGACAGTCTAAAGCAACATGCCTAAGGTCAAGGAAGAGGATCTGGGTGTAAGGAATCGACTCAAGAGGATTTAGGAGCAGACGAGGCTGAGGGCTGTGGAAAAGCAGCGCTCGCTTTCTTTGCGTCTCAAGGAGAAACTCCATGTCCAGGGTGTTGCAGCTCCTGGAAAAAAAAGCAGGTTTGGGAGACCTGGTGCTCAGAAACTTTGAGTGACTTTTTCTCCCCGCTCCCTCCCGAGCAAAGTGAGTGGCTGGAGAGAGATGCAAGCATGTAGGAATTCCTTTTGAATTAGTAGATTCAAGAGGCAACAGTGCTGCTAATCATCTCTTGAATGAGATATTGAGGAGGACCTACAACAGATTGTGCTTTGTAATTGTGTGGATGGAGAAGGCCAAGTTCAGAGTAGAATTCAAGCTGAAACCTTCGACACCCACTTCCCAGGAACAGCTTCCCTCTAGGTTTCTCTTGATTTCGACTGGCAGGGTCACACTTCTTCACTGCCTCCTGTAATGTGTAGTTATTTACATTTATCCTGTCACTTTGAGCCCTTCTGATTTGGTAGCGTTTTAAAATCTCATTTTGCATAGGGATAAACAATGACACAAGCGGCAAGGCGGTGGGAAATTAAATCTACACTTCTTCATCCAAAAGTAACTTGCATCTCCCCTCTGCTTTTCACACGTCATCTCTGACCTTGACCTCGACTTGCATCTTGAGAAATAAGAAGAGAAGATGGG
>NW_017728932.1:6188554-6235122 GCF_001723895.1 Crocodylus porosus | reverse complement strand
GGGGCAGGGACAGGAAATCATATAATGTAAAAAGGTGTATTTTAAGAAAGTATTTCTTAAACAAATCCTTTAAGAATTCCAATTTAACTCACACTGTGCCTTTTTAACCGATTTAATTTCAAATATCTGAGCCACGTCCAAGACTTGGCCCTGAATCTTCCTATCACTTTTTGATAGGGAAACCACCACGTTTCCTTATCGCTTTCAAAAGTCTTCTCTCTCACTTGCAGCTGCACGCACAGCCCAAACAAACTGGAGGGAAAGCTGGCTACAGTGGGAAAGTGATACAAATGTGTATATAAATAAGCTAAAATATTACAAGGTCCCATTCTTCGCATTATTTCTGAAAATGCAGAGCAGAGACATTAAACTTTGCTGTATCCAAGCCACTGTTACTGGCCCGTTTTTCTTGGAAAATAACAATGTAATTTTCAGGGCAATGTAATTGATTATAGTGCCCTGCACATCCATCACCATTAAAGTGACATAAGAGACCTGTACTCAGAAATGTTTCTGCAGGTTTTCATTGCACTGCTGAAAGTCTGCTGTGTCTGTTTCTGTTTCCCCACACGCATGGATTCACAAAGAAAACAGCACATGATTTGTTTCACACTGCAAAGGAGCAAATCCCTAAATGCACACGTCTAACTAGGAAAATAGGATTAAAACCCAGACATTTTATGTACCTCCCATTAGAAGAAGAAGAAAAAAAATCAAGAACAGTTTCCTCCTGGATAATATGCATAGGTGCTCCATTAAAAGCATGGAAGTCTTGGTATTAGTCTCCTGATTACACAGGCAAATTAGCCTTTGGCCAAGTCCTCATCCAAAGTTTATGGGAATCTTCCTATTGACCCCTACCAACTTTCATTCAACCCCTAGGTGCAGGTGGTTTATCTGGAGAGGCAATTACACATGATACACGACTGGATGAAAAGCACACTTCCATTAAGTCTCCAACAAGATCTCTCCAACCAAGACATTCAAGCTTTGCGGTCAAAAAGGATGCCATAAACATCCACGCATAGCTCCTTCCTAGCTTGCTTATTAGCTTTCCCTCTAGAAATGTATCCTAGCTGGCAGTTGGCATGAGAAAGTAGCTCTTTTATTTAGCACGTACCATTCAATTGCTGAGTCACTGTTATTGAGCTTACTGACTCTAGTATACTCAACCAAAGGCTCTCAGATATCAAGCACAACACCCACGGAAAGGGTACTTTTGTGAATCCGTAAGCATATGTTCAACAGCCTACTGATTTGAGGTGAACACCAAAAGCAAATTGTTTTGTGGTCCTGCTGCGACAAAAATCCTCGCAGTGAAACGATCAAGGCTAAAACAGGACAAAGGCAACAATTCAGTACAACTGTCCTATATAAGAACCACATGAAATTAGTAAATGTAATAAAATAATCAAGTCTTCTTATCAACTTTCTAAATTAGGCCCTGGCCTACCTAGCTAGGAAGAAGGCTTGTGCAGTAGCTAAAATGGGGAGGTAATTCACTGCTTGGGGAAGCTGCAAGAACCTTGCCTCTAGCAAAGGCAATTTGTAACAGGATTTTAAAAATAATGTTTTAAACAGATTTCTTTTTAATTGTATCCACGTATGATACTTTTGCAGAGCCAGAAATGCCTTTTTGTATCAGCCTTTTATTATTCACACCTCAGATGTGCAGCGTAAATGTATCACTATTTGCACCTTGTAAATCTTAAGTTTTATTTATTTTTTTAGGTGAAAGTTCAAGTTGAAGAGACAAAAGCAGGCCATAAATAAAAACCAGACTGAACTGTTTTGTTTTGGTTTTTTTGTTGCCTTGCCATTAAGGTAGATTTTAAAAAGATTACCAGAAGACAACAAACAACATTCAAATACAGGGAAAAAAGCTTATAAAGACAATTGTGTGGTTCATATAGGTAAAGAGAGAGGGCAAAACTTAAAACATATACTAAAATAAGAGCAAAGTTAAGCAGCTTAATTTTAAATTAAGTTGTGCTTAGTGCATCTCTCTCTGTAAGAGGAAACTGTAGCAATATAGCTACGAGATAGTGTTATGCTCTACTTCAAAGTGGATGAGCCTGTTAACTGGTCTCTTCCAACCTCTAAACGATTATGAAATTGCCAAGTGCTCTTCCATTTTCTCTCTCTGTCTGCAGGAAGAGGTTTAAAACAACAACAAAACATAATGAAGAAGCAGTGGCTAAAGAGAAGGCCCAAGACAAAAATTAAAAATTGCACATTTTAAATTAAAAAAAGAGGGAAACCAAACTAGCAAGAACACATATTGTTGATGCCTAACAGGGAAAATTCAGTGACGCTACTTAAAGTAGGGGGAGAGTTGATCCTGGCTAGAAAAGGAGGAGTCTAAAAACAGGCTTATAGTAATATATCTGCAAGAAAACAACTCACAAAATATAGTAGTTCTTTTAATAAATGAGGGAGTGGAATTGGCCTTTGGAACTTATTACAAGATCTCATTAAGGCCAGGAGTCATAGGCGGTGGGGCAGGGCAGGGCTAATTGGGCTCAGCCCCCCCCCGCCCCAAATGCAGGGAGCAGCAGGTATGGCCCGAGAGCAGCCTGGCCGCAGGCTGCTGCAGCAGGGAGAGGGGTGCACACACTCAGATATGCTTCGCAGCCAGGATCGCAGCCAACCCAGCAGGGAGGTAAGTTTCTGTATTTACCTGGACCTGGGGGGGAGGGGAAGAGAAGGGAGATCAAGACCCCTACAGTGCAGGAGGCAGTGGGGTAGGGGCAGGGGTAAATCATTCACCCCCCACCGCCCCACTCCCTGCTTCACTGTGAATAGGGCCCTGGCTGTGGGCTCCCCCGCACCGCGCCATGCCTCTGGAGGAGCCTCTTGGCTCCGATTGCCCCATGGTTCGGCCCAGCTGGGGCCCCATTCACCATTAATGGGGCCCCGGGCAGGCCGGATCATGTGGCAATCAGAGCCCTGCACCTCATCCAGTGGCATGGCATGGGGGAGCCAAGGGGGAAGGGGGGAACGTGCCTCCACCACTTGGCTCCCCTGCAGTGCACACAGCAATGGGAACCACCTGCCCAGGCCCCTGGAGGAATCGCCAGGCTCCAATTACTCTATGACTGGGTCCGGCCTGAATGCAGACCCAGTACCACTCCCCCACCCCGGCCCCTGCAGAGTTTTCTGGTGGGGAGGATGGAGAACATGCACATGCACTCAGCCCCCCCGCCCCCCCCAAAAAATTCCCTCTACCTGTGCCAGGAGTTTATCTGGGATAGAGGCTGGATGGACATTTATAGGGATGATAACAATATCCAGGGATAGAGGGATAAGGATTTTTTAAATTATCTTTTAGAAGAGCTGTATTTTTTCATGCTTCAGGAGACAGACCAATCTCTAACCATGCCAAATGCAGGGTTTCTTTCAGGTTCCAAAGAAACAGCTGGTACTGGATTAAAGTAAGATGCAGAATATGGACTAGATACAATACTGGTCTGATCCTGTATGCCAATTCCTGGGTTCCTACCACAGTAATGATTTTAACAGCTAAACACTGGAAGGCCATAAAAGAAAGCAAACATTTCCGTAATTAGAATCTAAGAAAGACACTGTAGATATCACTATTGATATCCTGGCGATCAGGAAATATAGACAAATTTCTAGACACAGATATTGTAGCTAGGCCAGATGAGATGGGTTCTAGGACATTTCTAGCTAATGGAAATCCTTTTGGTTGTTGTTGTTAAAAATTTCTAAAAAAGCACAAACAAACCCCACAACAAAAGAGGCATCAAGATGGGAGAAAAGGCATTATTGAAGAATCAGTTTTTTACAAAGTGGAAAAACAAAATGACAAACAACTAACCTGTAAATCCAATTTCTAGCTTGGGCTAAAAATAAATGAAAATAAAGTGAACAAATCTCAACAGAGAAAAATGCGTTAAAACAGCCCAGATAAGAATCTCAGAGCTGGTATAACTTAGCCGAGACCTGTAGGCTTGAGCGGTCCTACGCTGATTTCCACTGGTAAAAGCATGGCCTCCAGACAAAAAAGGGAGACAGGCACAAAAGCAATTCAGGAATGAAAACTGTTAAGCAACTTCAAGGACTTTCTTGAATAACTACGAAACTGGATTCCCGGATCTACACGCAAACTCTAGCATGTGCATGCAGTCCAACCAAACTTCTGCTTTTAATGCCTTTACGCTTCCCTTTTTCATGAGCCAGTCAGGTTCAAAATAGTCAAAGATCCTCCTAACCCAGGGGTGTCCAACCTTTTTGAATATACGGCTGGATCATGAACTTTTTATCACCTAGTGGGCTGGTGAACTGTATTCAAAGACCTGACAGGAAGCAGAATCCCCACCTCCCCAAATTAAAGTACAGTGTTTACTTTTGTTTCCCGTTGCAGCACTTCGGGCCTCAGACAACGGCTTGGCAGGCTGCATGGCAGCCCGCGGGCCTTAATTTTGACAAGCCTGTCCTAAGCCTAGCAGCCCATAGGGCTAGTGTCAGGTCCAGCCACTTTTGACTCCCCAGCCCAACCAACCAGGGACTTATTTGCAGCTGGATTTTCCAGGGGCAATCTTTCTTCTGACTCTAGTAATGTTGTTGAACTCAAGTCCTTGTAGTTCTAGTGAGACAACTTACTGGCACTGGCACCAAGCATCAAGAAGTTGTAGCCTTGGCAAAGACAAAGGATAAAAAAAGGCATCGCTGGAGTCCGTAATAAAACCATTTGATACTGAGTGACATGAAATTTCACTTCTAAGCTTCATCATGTGAGTACCTCACTTGCAAGTTCTGGTCCCCACCCTACAGAAAAGTTAGAGAAGAATTAGAGAAGGTACAGGGAAGGGCAAAAAAGGATGATTAGTGGTTTGGAGGAGAGACTAAAGAGGCTAGGTCTATTCAGTTTAGAAAAGAGATGCTTGAGATGGGAAAAATGATAAAAGGATTTACAAAACACTAAAAGGTGAAGAGGAAATAAGTAGAGATTTTTCACAATAACAAGAACTAGAGGTCAACAAATGAAACTAGTAGATAGTAAGCTTAAAACTGAAAAAAGTAAGTTCTTTACCACACAGTATGGTGTGAAAGTCATTGCCACTGGGTGAAAGCTGACAATTTATCTACATTCAAAACGGGATTGGAAAAATTCTTGAAGGAAAGGGGCATCAGTAGCTATGGAGCATGTGAGTTAAGGATACAGCCTTTGAATCAGAGCTGATTAGACCTTAAATGCTGGAGACTGCAAGTGAGAGGGCAACACTGGAAAAACCCCTGGTCATACCCAGTTCACTCTCCCGTTCACAGCACCCACTCTCTGCCACTGTGTGACATAGGATACTAGGCAAAACGACCCAGTAAATGGCAATTCTTCTGTTCCAGCACTATTCAAATGGGGTTGGATAGAAATAATGCTCTGTGCACTGAAAATGGTAGGGAAAGCATCATGAACAGGGATCTGGGTTTTCTGTTTGCTGCAGAAAAATATGGATTTTTCCCTAAAGAAGGAAAATGTGCATTTTCCCCTTTGAAACGGGAAACCGCTGGTTTCCTCTTGCAGGCTGACAGAGTTCCAGCCTGTAACAAGCTGCTTGAGGCTGGGGAGAGCCAGGGGGTTGGGGGGCGAGGACCACAGGAGGCAGGGCCAGGCTCTCCTCCCCATCCTCTTCTGGGCTGGGACTTGGGTAGCACTTTCCAAGTTCCTGTCGCTTTTGCAAGTGGGGCTTGGAGCTTGGGGTTTGCGGTAGCAGCTGCTTGGGTGCCCAAGAGCAGAAAGGGCATGGGGCGCGGTCAGCTGTGCTCCCCGGGAGAGCTGCTGCCGCCAGCACCGTGCATGTGCAAACACACGTGGCACTGGCTGCCAATACAGCTCCAGCAGCTGCATGCAGGTACTTATATGGGCTTGGGGTGGGGAGGGGGAGGGAAGGCAGGTTGGAGGACTAGGGTTTGGGGAACTGTCCCTGTGCCATCAGGGCCAGGGGCCAAGCTCTGGCAAGCCCAAATGAGCCCTCCACCCTGAGCTCCCCCCCAGCCCCCAATGGCACAGGGATGGTCCAGGCAGGCCAGAGCTTGGTGCATGGCCCCAGAGGTGCAGGGTTGGTCTGGGCCAGAGGCCAAGCTCTGATGAGTCCAGACCAGACTTGCTTCATCAGGGCGAGGGGCAAGCTCTGGAAAACTACACACACACCATCCCACACACCCAACCCCTGCCCCACACCCCAGCTTTTCCCAACACACCCTCTCTCTCCCCCTGTCTGGTGCAAGGGGTGGGGGGCTGCTGCCGGGAGGGAGTGGGGGCAGGTAGGGGCTGTAGGTCGCGTGTGAGGAGCACTGGCAGAGCTTGGGGGTGGAGGGGGGCCGCTGTGGCTCAGGAATGAGCGGCAACAGCATGCACAGGGCCCCAGCACCACAAAGCAGTGGGAAGGGCAGCGGCAGTTTGGACCCACGTCCTGGTGCAGGGGGGGAGCTGCTGGTGCTGCCAGGAGTGGCTGGGGGGTAGGCAGGGGCTGCGGGCTTGGGAGTAAGGGACACCAGCACATCAGGGCTGGTCTGCACCACAAAGCCGCGGAGGGAAGGGGGTGAAGGACAGCTACAGCTGGACCCACATCCTGGTGAGCAAACGGGGCAGGGAAAGTTCTGGTTTGCCACAATAAAAAAACCAAAACCACATGCCTAAATATATAGGTATTTAGAATTAATTTTATTAGAGTGCTCGAGGCACTGATAAGCTTCCAAATTGCTTTAAAACTGAAAATTCAACTGATACCTATATACACACACATATATGTAATATTAGTGGGGTTTCATTTTAATTACAGAAAAACACAGATTTGGGGGGGGGGGGCGTGAAAATCAGGGAATTTGGGATTTTTTAAATAGAGAAAACTAGGATCCCTGGTCATGAGAAACATCAATGTCTCTAACTGGGCGGTGGTGCAAACTGGGCTCTGCAGATGTGATACTGAAATTGCACCTTATTTGAAGAGCAAGTAAATAAAATGCTACCGACAGTCATAGATGGTAGTGATTAAGAGGAACTGCAAATGCTAGCGTAGTTGGAGAAAAAGGCAAGCAACATCACAAGCATGGTAAAAAATCAGAGATAAAAATATTCTATTTTCTGTGCAAGCAAACTACAAAACACTCTTGAGACTTGATCCATTCGCAGTGACTGAGGCTCCAGGGAAGTGGTTCTCAACCTTTTTGAGCTTGAGACACCCCTCACTGGACCTGAGGCACCCCTTCATAACTTGTGACCCAAGTGGCACCCAATTTCAAAAACTCATTCATATATTACAGTGCTTACCTCCTTACGCAGGGGCTGGGCATCAGGGGTGCATGATCATCCCGGCAGGAACAAGCCTGAGCTGGACTTAACTGCCTCGTGGCATCCTTCGAAGGACCTGATGGCTCCTCGGGGTGCCCCAAAACCCTGGTTGCGAATCACTGCTCCAGAGTGAAATTGTGGCCCTTAAGGGTTTTAGCTTTAGAAATAGAAATATAGAAAATGAGGGTGGGAAGGGACCTCAGGAGGTTATATTTAGTGCAGCCCCCTGCTCCAAGCAAGACCATCCCCAGCTAGATCATCCCAGCTAAGGCTTTGTCTACCAGGGTCTTAAAAACCTCGAAGCACAGAGCTTCCACCACCTCTCTGGGTAACCTGGTCCAGTGTTTTACTACTCTCCTAGTGAGAAAAATTACAGTTACATCAATGTAATTGAGATGCCCTTATTAGACTCCAAGTGTAAACTTTTACAGGATGAGGATTCAACTCCTAGGTTTTTGTTTTCAGTTTTAGGTGGGATTCCAAAATGAGCATATAACATTTTGTGACATATCCCATCCTTTGGTCTTTCTCCAGCGAACTAACAAAAGGCAGAGAGACAGTGAAACAGGTAGCATGAGCCTGGCCTAGACTCAGTCGCCTTCTATTACCAGAACAACTCAAGTCTTTGTATCCCAGTGATGGTGGGTTCAGGTTTCACTGCCATGTGCTGCACCACGTCTGCCCGCAGTGTCAGAGTAATCTATTATTTTTTACTTTCTCTCTTTCCCACCTTGCTTTCACCCCAAAGCACATCAAGGAGACATCACCACCTGCTTTCATAGCATTTCAAAATGATGCTTGGCACAGATTATGCATTAGTCAAACACCATTTACTGCTCTGTGCAGGGATAACTGGGTGAAATCGAATAGTCTGTGATATTCAGGAGATCAGACTAGATGATCTAATGGTCCCCTTCTGGCTTTAAGGTCTATGAACAACTTAGAAACTCGATCCTTCAGAGTTTTAATTTCAGAACATTCTTTGTAAATACTGAAGGGGGGGCGGAGGGAGGAATTCCTGGGAAATTGCCTCCTCCTCTGCAATACTTTGCGCCTAAGAAACACAAACTTCTTTCAGAAAACAAAGCATGAGTTCCAGACCTACACTGCAAAAATTTTATCTCCCTTTACGTCTTCACTCTGCCAGCATGGCAATGATTAAAACATTTTTATTGCTATTACACAGGGTTCTAAGATGTTTCAATTAAATGCATTAGGAAAATTGATTTTTAAAAGACATGGCAGCTCAGGTTTATGTTTTTGTCATTTATACCTTGCCATTACTTTTTGGGGAAGCACTGGCAGAGAGCAACTCCCTTTATTTGTCCGAGGTAGATTGCAGAACGCTCTTTCTGATCTAGCTTCTGTTGGTGTAAATCCCTTGAATTCAATTGGATTCTTCTTTATTTGCACCAGTGGAACTAAGAGAAGAACTGGATTCATTGCCAACAGCATCAACCTGGGTGCCTAAAGTTCCTAAACCCATTTTGAGCACGTGACTAGAAGCAGCTGAATTTTCAGAGGTGAGCAGCATCTTTCTGAGTGCCTTCTGGGACCACATCTTGCACACGCTATCATCTTCTGGTGCTTGAAACTACTGTTAGCAACTGTGAGAGTTGGTGTGCCACACACTGCATATTATTCCAGATTGCTTAATAACGTACATACAAGCATCTACATCGCCTTGCCTGATTCCGCTTGAAAACGATATATTTGATCAATCAACTACTTCAGAGGTTGAGGGTAAACGCGGTTCTGGAAAGGGACATAACACCCGAGGCATCTATGTCAGGTCCATCTAAACAGAATCCTTTGGAGGCCTTTTTTAGGCTTTTTGATTTGATTTTACTAAAAGATTGCAAATCAAAGGGGGAGGGGGGGAGACAAGGAAGGGGGGGAAAAAAGTTCATATAAGGCTAGGCCACTCCAAACAATATTATTACATTAATGAACACGGTGTTTCTAGTATACATATTGATTGGTGAACAATAAACTGGATCCATGCTGTTTCAAGCTATTCTATATGAAACGTTTTGCAAACTGAATGCACCTGCCTCCATTTCCCAGCAGTAACTGCTTGTGTGCAAGGTGCTTCCATCCCAGGATTGGGGGTTTTCTTATTTGTTGGGTAATAGTAGTGGGAATTGGGGAAGGTTGCTGTTAAGAGTGATCTTGTGCGAACTCCAACCTGCCTTTCTGCGACTAAAACAAACAAAAAAAAAACAAACCCAAAAAACTAGAGGTCTCTGAAATCTATAACAGCCCAAGTTGTTTTTTAGAGATCATCTTTTTTCATCCAGATGCTTCCTTCTGAAATATAGTGCACAGAAAAAAAAAAACAAACCCAAAAAACAAGAGGCAAGGGAAAAAAAAGCCCCTGAAAGCAGAGGAAGGAGGGAATTCTTTGCCAGCAAATGCCTCTTGGATATGGTGGGGGGAGCACATGTAGCCAGATGGGAGCCGACACAAGGAATCTGCACACAACATGCTACCCTTTAAAAGTCAAGGAATTCTGCATGAAAGTCCACGAGGAAAAAATGATCCTCCTGGAACTGGTTGCACGACACGGGCACAGCAAGTCTCGTGGTCCAGCAGAGGAGTACTGCTACCTCGAGGTATGTAGAAGAAACATTTAAAGCTGTGTCTATGTCCGAATCGCCAAAACTTTCCGAATCTCCCCGAATCAAATCAGGGACCGAAGCTTCGCACAGCCCCACAAGCCAGCTCTCCTCATCTGTGCCTTGACTTTGATACTCTCCAGGACAGTGCAGATGGACAGCCACAAACCCTTCTTCTTCTGTTTCCTTGTGGGAGTATTTCGGTTATTTTCCACCTTCAATAGGCCTGTCTGCACTGAGACCCAAATCTAGATTTGGGCCATCCTCATGAGTAAATAAGTTGGAAGCCAAAGAAATAAAATGGGAGGTACTTTCTCTCGCTCCCACATGCCCCCAACATAGCTGTAGAGTCTTGTGATTGCTGTTTCAGCACTGTAACTTCATTAGTGTCCTAAACACAATCCATCCAGGGCTGCCTTTTCTACCTACATCACTTGTCTGCCAGAACCCATTTTAGTACCACCAAATCTTGCTTTTCCCTCCTTCCCAGCTTCAAACACTAGAACAGCCTGGATAGCAAAAGACTGTCTGCAGGGATTTTTTTTTTTTTCATTTAGATTTCACTGCCTTTAAGACAATTGCCTCTGTATGCAATTTGGCTTTGTCCATGAGCAATGAATTACAGCCGGAACTTGCAGAAGGTCCAAAGGGAAGCAGTCGCCCAGTTTTCACTGACTTTCCACACAGTATCTAGCTCCCTTAGGTGCTTCTGAAAAAAATCCCAGTTACTGTGCAGACATGTGTGAACAGCTGAGGTATGCACTGGATTTTATCTCCATGCATCTTATCTGCTTGTTTATAAGCCCTGAGTTGTAATGTCCCACCCAGTTGCAATTTATACGCCCTGAGTTGTAATGTCCCACCCTCCCACACTGTTTGGGAGGGGATTCTGCTTGCATCTTCCACAAGTGTGAAAACACAGCAGACTTCTTGAACAAAAAACCTGCCCTGTGATAGCCTAGACCCAACTAATATAAATCAGAACGTGTCGCTGATATTATCAGATAGGCAAATATAAACAGGTGAGGCTATGGCACTAACTTTGTATATACACACAGAATCAACAGCACCAGCATTGAATATGCTTCTCAGCTTTGTTCAAAAGGGGTTGCAAAACAGGTCATCACTGTAGTACGCAAATTGAGAGGTGCTGTGAATTCGCGTGCGAACATGTTGCTTTAGAAGACCAAGAAAAAGCAAAGCCCTTTCAATAACACTTATCCCAGCTACCAACAATAAAAAAAAAAATGCAGCTGGGCTTGATTTTAAATAATAATTCCAGCCAGCTTCTTGTCTATAATTTGCTCAGCCTGCAGAAAAAAACAGAACAAACCAGAAGGTATCTAGACAAATGACACTGCAGTGATTCTATCCAGGATTGGTCAATATTCTTCCAGTTTTACTAAGCCTGTATAATTTCACAATTTTTTTATTTTTTTATTTATCCAGAGCATGATGAAGAGCTCGTTGTTACAGTCCTAAAGCAGGCAGAACTCTCATTGCAACACTGGGCATATTGGATGCAATCTAGCCCCCCTCTTCCCCGTCCCCCCCCCCCAGCGAAATCGCTGAAAGTCCTAAAATTTGTTTTGAGCTCTAGTAGTGATTTCTCCAAAGTCTCGCAAGGTGCAAAGAACCTCATGCGGAAAGCCCTCAGCACCTCATGAGAACAAGCCTGTGGCCTTGTTACATCGAACCTTTGCCAAAAACCCAGTTCTCCTGCCACTGCAATCATTGGCACTCCCCTGGAAATCAATGAATGTCTATTTTTCAGCCTCAGTGGGCATGGGGCTGGGTCCCCAAGGATGAAACACCCCAGCCTCCACCTATTAGTGAATGCACCACTCTTTTTAGCAGCAACCAATTTGTTGCGTTGATTCTGAATGCTAGTGCTAATGGAATAGCATAAGCATTAGCTTAGCAGCTGATCATGCAGTTGGCTCTACTGCCATGTAGCTGCATCTGTGTGAAGCCCCACTGTAATCAGTTGGGCTTCACATGGGCTCAGGGTACCACGCTATCAAAGCTGATCGCTTACAGAATTCCTGATCTGGCAAAGCTCAAAATCACTTTATATAAAATCAATACCTTGGCAATTATTTTGCATGCCTTGCTCGTAAGTTCTTAATGTGGCAAACTTGTCTGAGTTAAATATTCACCTACTATTCATTTCACAGAATGAAATTATTCCCAGTACACATTAACTGAGACAATTACTGAAACATCAAGATCAGATTAGTTACTGTATCTTGAAAAGAAAAGAAATCATTGCTGCAGCAAATTGCAGAAGTGTTAAAGGCTCAAAAGGTTGCTCAACTAGTAGACAATTTTAAGCAAAGCTAATAAAACATGGTCACTTCATTATTCATTCATGAGAAAAAACGGTGTTCAGACAGCATGTTTCACCTACAATTCTGTTTAGAAGCCAGTCTATAATATCCTGCCTTTTGTTGATGGCTCCTGTGATCTCCATTATACATCTGTTTTATGTAGCAAACCTTTTAGTGCACTGAGGACGTGATCCAAAGTACACTGAAATCAGGGGAGAAAATTTCAATGACTTCAATAGGCTTTGAAGCACGAATCAAGACTGGAGCCTTGGCACAAACTTTCCCAATCTTGCTGAAAACACCTTGTAGGGAAGAATTTGCATGTTGTTCCACCGAGCCTGTGCTACAAGTCTAGTTCTGCTCCCAGTGAAATCAATGACAAAATTCTCCTTGCCTTTTTATTTGGAAGACTGTAGGACCAGAACTAAGCCCCAGCGAAGATTTGGCATCTTCTCCCACCTCGGGTGCTGACTTGTATCTTCGATATCCCTGGGCAAGTCATTTGATTCCTGTGTGCCTCATTCACACGGCATGCACAAGAGGGGCTAACATTTACACGGGCCGTTGCAAAGTGCTGTGACGGCAACAGTGCTGTGCCAAAGCTGCTAGGGACTTAAGTGGGTGAATCCCTCCAGTGGTCTCAGATTTTCAGAGCTGCTCCGTTCACATTAAAATTGAGCAGGCGTCCAAATCAAGCAGGCAACTCTGAAAACCTCAGGAGCGGTAATAACACCTCTAGGTCTTTCCCCCTGCTATTAAGCTTCCTCCTTTGTATCCACTTAGTCATTCCTGTTACCTTTCCACCACGCACCTCTGTGCCTCTTTCTATTCAGAGGCCTTCTAGCAATTTTACCCGATTTGTCAGGTGCCACGCTAGCAAGTAAACAAATAAATAAAGGTCAGGGTTGCTCCTTGAAGGAAGAAAAGAGTTTTTGCTAGGAAGTTTCTGCTTTATAATCTTACCGACTCTACACTGCATCTTCCTCTCATGCTCTCACTTTCCCTGTCAGGCTGTTCTTGCCATTTAAAATTTAACTTCATGAACATTTCACCTTTTCTTCAGCTCTCATTGACAATGACTGTAGTTAGAGTCCTTTTGTTTTCTGATACCATTTTAAAGCTCATGAGCATTATTATTTTTTGTTTTGATCCCTTTTAATTCTCTCTGCTTTTCCCCCCCTTTATATAGTCTTTTACGTGTATTCAGACTGCTTAAAGAAAAAAACAGACCCTCTTAATTACAAAAAAAATACGTAAATAGTTCGAGGGTGATTATTTGTGGTTTATGCACATGCCCCAAAGGCCATTTATGAAACATTTCACATGTGAAGCAATGGCCTGTACCATCTTTGGTCGGGGACGGTCTTAGTGTTCTCCGTACTTGGTGCTACATGAACACGGGTCCCTGAGACTAATGTAATCCCAAATTAATAATGAAGACTAGTGACAAGGGATTTCAGAAGGGACAAGGCTGGCAGGAGCAGGCTTTTTGAAGTCATAAATATGAATTCTGATTCACGCGTTATTCTTCGCATCTGAATACTTTAGTTGAAAATACAGAAGGATGGACTGCCTTGTGGAAAGCCTAGCTGCCGAAGCCACCGTGGGACTCTCAGCCCAACTGAGAGAAGGAAGACAGAGCTGCATGCTCCTTGGATAATAGTAATGCAGGCATGCTTCTGGAGGGGAAGACTCTTCATGACATGGAGGAAGAGAGGCACTTCCAACAGAGATTACTGGCCCCCTCCATGGCAAAGCCCACTGGCCAAGGGGGGGCCGGCAGGTCCTTGCATTAGTACATAGGACAGGCCACATTCTGACCCTTTGTTTTTATCTCTTTTGGACTGTCAGGAAAAATAAAGAAATACACATGCAACGTTTCTGAGAGCCCTGATAACAATCAGTCCTACAAAGTGATGGCCACCCTGCAGCCTCAACACTAAATGCACATAAATTAGCTTTCCCAGCTAGTCAGCCTTACACATAATTCCCTTCACGTCATTCACCTCAGCTAGTAGACAGTAGCTTCACCTAAGCATGCCACCCCAAATCATCTCCAGGAGCATACACGCATTTATCCTCCCTGCCCTAAACAATCTAAAAAATGCCTTTTTTCGTATGCTTTGGCAAAACACTAGATTTGGGTTCGACACGAAACCAGAAACACAGAATCCCTCTCCGCACTGCCATAAAACATTGTCCTACTTCGAGATTTCCAAGGCTGCCATTTAGAAATAACAATACAGGTTGCAAAAAGCTGCACTTTTCTTGGAATGTCTCCTAAACAGCAGTCGAGAAATGCTAGGCACACTTCAAGTATTAAATACCTTTATCGAACGTCTTAACTTATTAGGGCTTTATTATTTCAGCCAACTGTAAAATCAGAACATGACTCTGTTGCCTGACTGAGTGTTATCTTGTCAAGATCCCAATTTGTTGACTGTGCTTTTTCCCCCCCCATTTGCTCTCAGTTTATCCTCAATTCTCTTTTCATTTCCTTCCATATTGATTTTGCCATTTTCCCTTCTACTTTTCACATTCCACACACTTGCATTTTGGTGATGTCTCTTCTCCCATTCCCATATTTGTATTTAATATGTGCATTTGTCTCCATACTTAAACATGTGCCCAAGCCACTGTATTAGTTCAGCAGAACTCAAACCAAGTCCTTTGTTCTTTTGTTTTTATAGTCAGGCTCCCATAATGGTATTCTTTCTGGCAACTGAGTGCCGGGACCACCTTCAGATAAATAAAATCAAAACAGGAAAATATAATGCAGGGTTTCCCGTGATATTACCACGTGCGTCAAGATTGGGTTGACATCTTTCAGGTAGCAGAGTAATGTTAGGCTTTTGGAAGAAAGCTTCATTTTCCTCTTTTATGGTAATGTATTAATGTAAAGGAGGTACAAATAACCTCCGTACAGCACCGCTGTGGCTGGATTCAGAAGCCGCGCTGCACATCCAGTAAGCACAGCTCAAGAGGGCAGCTCAGGGGGAGTGGGGAGCCTGTTTGATTTTTGGTTTCTGTGGAGGCTGGTGATGTTGCTGTGGGCCTGAGAGCGAATGCTTTTCACACTGGCCCTCTCCCATGACTGACTATGGGTTGCTCCGAATAAATCCTGAGGCACCGGAGAAGTCTCATAGCAACTTGGACTTCAGGGACTCGCCTTCCTCTCCTCTTTTATGCCTATTTCCACCCCAGCCCCCGTTCTATACTGGGGCTCACGACGAGACCAAACAATGTAATGCTTCCCCCAGATGGCTAAAGGGCGCCTACAGCTTTTTCGCAACCCAGCAGTGGTACACAGGGATCACAGCAGGAAAGAAACACCAGCTCCTACTCCTCAGTGTTACTGTTAGCCACTCTTTTTATGCTTGGCACAATAGATTTTGTCATCATTGTTGACAGTCCCTCAATATGAGGATGACAATCTTCCAGAAAATAGGAAAGTCATAGGTGACTGAGGAGGCCAATCTGAGATGTTCACGTTCAACCGCAGACACGGCAGTTCTGGGAGGAAGGAATGGATCCTGGTGAGGTCAGGTTACAGCTCTTTCCTTTCTCTCTCTCATTGCTCTGCCTCCACAGTGAGGGGAGTTTGATCAAAGTGATCGATGCCTTGTTATACATCACAATGGGGAACATTTCAATGCCTGGGTCTTCCAGGGTTGGATGTTAATATTGCATTTCCTCAGGCTGGCCTTCAAGACATCCTTAAATCTCTTCTTTTCCCCACCTCTAGACTGGCAGCCATTAGGGAGTTGGAAGTATAGGATTTATTTTGGGATTCAGGCATCTTTAGGACATGTCCTGTCTGATATAGCTGGTGCCATATACGCATGACTTTAATACTAGTGGTGTTTGCTTGAGCCAAAATGATGGCAGTCATTCTTCTGTCCTTCCAATTGATATGGAGGGTGTTTCTGATATGTCGTCCAAGTTTCACACCCAAACAACAGAGCAGAGATGACAATAGCTTGGTAGACAAGGAGTTTGGTTGGGTCCCAATATTGTGATCATCAAAGACATGGTTTTGATATAATAGATGTAAGCTAGATCGTATATTACATGCAACAAAAATAATGTAGCAATACTACTAACAGCTCTTGCTGACATTAGCGATGTGGACCGATCCTGTAAATAGGTACATGCTTAACCTTGCTACCACGAGTTCTCCCAGTGCAGCTAATAGGATTACTCTTAGCCAAACAGGAAATCATGTTAATGAGTATTGTCAGAAGCAGGGCCTTCATATCCAGAGAGCCCGATCAGTTTGCTTCGTGTCTTGGTAGAATTTCAGCATACAAATTAAGTAAGGAAAACAGGTCAGGACTGGTTAATATACTTCACATGCCACAATGATCCTAGGATGCTCCTATTTATACTGTGTCTTAATCATAACAATTAGCTACAACAAATAAGAGCTATCTGATTTCTTAAACATGGCCAAAGACTTCAATGAAGTTTCCTTTTTGTGGACAAAACTCTCATGTTCCCTTCCCCAGCCCCATCCCGAGGTTGCGGCCCCCGATCTGGGGGGATGAGAGAAGCCAGGTGCTGCTGCCTGGGATCAGCAGCATGCTGGTGCTGGTCCCAGGCGGCAGCACCAGGCTTCCCTCCCTCATTTGGCAGGCAGATGGGGCCCTGCAATCCCGGGAGGCCTGGCACAGCCCCCACAGGGTTGTGGCCCCCGATCTGCCTGCTGGATGAGAGAGGCTGGTTTCAAGCTTCACCATTATAGCCTATGGGCAAAATATCGAACCAACGTCAAAACAGCATCAGTGTTTTGATGAAAGAAAACGGAACAGCAGTTTCCAGTCTAAATGAAATTCGAAATGAAACACTGTCGTCTCGAAAAGGAACAATGCCATTTTGCACAGCCCTAATAGTCTCCCATAGGTTGACGTGGTTCATTTTTTTAAATCGGCCTTAGGGACGTCCCTGATGTGCTTTCTCTGCCCTTCTCTTGAGTGTACGCATTGGCTGAGCCTGGAGAATGAAACTTGCTTTGGGATCCTGGAGTCAGACATCCAGATGACATGGCCGGCCCAACTAAATTGATGTCGAATGTTAATCACCTGAATACTCGTGGTCTTTGCTTGTAGGAGGATGCTAACATTAGTGCATCTGCCTTCTCACTGGATTTGGAGGATCTGCCGTAGGCAGCACTGATGGTATTTCAGCAACTTTAGATGCCTCCTGTATGTTGTCCATGTCTCAGCTCGGTACAGCAAGGTGGGGATCACGACTGCTTGATAAACCACGAGCTTGGTTTCAGACCTGATGTCACGATTTTCAAACATCCATTTCTTCAGATGTCCAAAGCCTGCACTTGGACATTTCAGGCAATGTTGGGTTTCTTTGTTGATGTCAGCCTTCTGTGAGTAGCGGTTTTTGAGGTACGGAAAATACTCAATGTTCTCCAGAGCCTCACCATGGATCTGGATTACCAGAGTTTAGGACTGGTCATTACGAGCTTGCCGGTGAAGGACTTGAGTCTTTTGCATGTTAAGCATCGATCCCATTTTCTTGTGTGCCTCAGTAAAGATGTTGACTATTGCCTGAAGGCCTGCTTCTGAGTGAGTGAACACTACAGCATTATCAGTGTACTGGCGCTCCATGATTGATGTTGGGGTGGTCTTGGTTTTGGCTAGGAGTTGGCTGAGGTTAAACAGCTTACCATCCATTCAGTAGTTTAGCACCACTTCAGCTGAAAGCTTGTTGGTGGTCAGATGTAACATCGTGGCAAAGAATATTGAGAAGGGTGTTGGAGCAATGACACAGCCTTGTTTAACTCCTGTTTTAGCCCCACAGAACAAGTACAGATTACTGAGAACCACCACTCACATGCTATCATGGAGCAGGCAGAGAATAGTGACAAATTTTGGTGGGCACCTATGCTTCAGAAGGATCCTCTACAATACTTCTTGGCTGACAGGGTCAAAAGCTTTCATGAGGTCAAGCAAGGCCACGTAGAGAGGCTTATGTTGTTCCTGGCATTTTTTCTGCAGCTGGTGAGCTGTGAAGAAGATCGTGTCAGTTTTTCCTCTTGGTGCGGTAAGCCCACACTGAGACTCTGAGAGGAGCTCTTCAGCAAGGGGAGGGAGATGGTTCAGGAGGGTTCTTACAATGGTCTTCCCCATGCTAGACAGCAAGGCAATCCCTCTGCAGCTTCCGCATTTGGACTGGTCTCCTTTCTTGAAGGTGGTCACAATCATGGTGTCCCTAAGGTCTTCTGGGATTTCATCATCTTTCCAGATCCTTAAGATGAGAGCATGAAGTGGTGATGTGAGCTCTTCTCCTCCCTGTTTGGAGAGTTCAGCGGGGATTCTGTCCACTCCAGATCCCTTGTTTTTATTCATCTGGTTGATGGCTTTCCTCACCTTGTCAAGGATTGGAGGGCAAAATCATCTTCCACTGGATGTTGCAGGATGGAGTTGAGAATGCTCATCAACAGCGGAGTCTCAATTGAGAAGGTCTTCAAAATGCTCCTTCCAATGGACATTGATGGTTGCCCTTTCCTTGATCAGGTCTCCTCCATCCTTAGGTGTCAAGGGGGTTGGTTCCTGAGTGCTCAGACCATAGATGGCTTCGGTGGCACTGAAGAAGCCACACGCATCATGGATGTCAGTGAGATGTTGCATCTCCTTAGCCTTGTCTTCCCACTAATTCGTCTTTGAATCATGTGTCCTCCTTTGTACCTCTGCCTTGGGTTGTTGGAAATTCAGTTTCTTTTACTTGGAGTTGCTGTCATTTTGCCAAGCATGAAAGGCCTTACACTTGTGATTGATCAACTCTTGGATCTCCCAGACATTTTCATTAAACCAGTCTTGATGTTTCCTGGTAAAGAATCCAAACGTCTCTTCACAGGTGCTGATGACAGTGGTTTTGAGGGTACCCCGCGTGCTGCTGACTTTGTTGTCAATTGGAATTCACCAGTTTTTCCTTGAGGCGCTGGTGGAAGAGGTCTTACTTGCTTGCGTCCTTGCATCTTTCAATGCTAATCTTCCATTGGCATTGCTTCTGTTGCTACCATCGCTTGGGAGCCAGTATGAGTGATATAACTGAGTGGATGAATCAGTGATCAGTCCAACAATCATCACCTGCTATCCAAGTGACAACTAGATAGAGTATTGAGGAACCCATCTCTGAAATATTTCACCTAGTGTTTTCTATATAAGAAACTGCACTTTATCACAATTATTTCTCCAACAATAAGATATAGATGAAGTTCCATCTTTTAGTTTAGCCAAGCTAGAATATGCAAGATGTGTAACCAACATGCCAGCTGAGCTATTTTCCATTCCTACTATAGGAAAAATTTCTCTGCTCAAGTCTGTCTCTTAACAAAGACAGAAAATATTAGTAAAATGTCCTTCTTTAATCCAGTAGAATTCCTGTTTTCTAAACCACGGGAAATGTCAGTACAACTGCAATTATTGGGATAAATGCAACTGTTGGGATACAGAGTCAACCCTCCACCCAAAGCAAACGCAAAAACCTCCACCCCAAGAATTTAGCTTCATTTTGTTAAAAACTTTGATACTTTGTAGGTGTGGTGCTGTCTCTTGCAGAAGATAGGGGGAATGCCCACAAAGACACCCAATCAATGTGTACATACTAAATGTATCCAACTTTAATACTGAATGACATTTTCGGAAAGACCACCTTTATTTAAATAATAAGCAACCATGGGAAAAAAAGTTACTGACTTTGAGGACATTCCCTTAAGAGGTCCTGATCTCTTTTCTTGTGGCTTGGCAGGTGGGATGGTGCTCATGTAGCTGCTAAAAAAATAAATGGTGTGCACTGTGCTACCTTATTGGGACAATGATTGGACGTGGTGTTTTTTTCTTTGCTTGAGAGGAGAAAGCAAGGGATCCTGTCTAGGGGTCCACAGTCACAAAGCTGCTCAGGAGTGGAGGTGGAGGAGACTGGAGAAGCATTCATAGATGCATGTATACATGTATATATTAACCAGGAGCTTATACAAATTATCTGCCTAAAAGCAACTCTTAACTTTTATACTTGGTATTATATCTGAAAAAATAAAAGTAGTTACACTTCAAACAGAGCTTCTAGTTTCCAAGGACAAGAAATAAATACAATTTTAATTTCCAGGCATTTTGGTCCTCTCTGTAACAACTGCTGTACACCTAGTTGTTTACTAGTCCGATTCCAAGAGACTTTGGCTGGGATTTCCAAAGCCACTTAGGAGATCTGGATCTCTATTTCCCTTTAAAAGTCATTAAGCAATGCTCTGGTGCACTTTACTCCGCAAGTATATTCAAAGGGACTATTTCTAAGTGCTGCTCTGTGTAAGGACATCAAGCTCCGGCCCTCTAAACAGCAGATAAGATCTCCGATTTCTGTGGGACTGATGTAATACTAACAACAAGTAAAGATAAAACAATATAGCTTTAATATATGAAGAAACATAACCAGGAATGCTTCTGTTCAGCACTGTTTTGTCAAATACTCTTGTTCACTAAAGAGATGATTATGTTGAAATCGAGTAGAAGGACCGTAGGCAACGAGTAAAGAGTATAGTCATCTACCAAAGGAGTTGCAAACACAGCACTAGAATTTTTAGTTGCTTAAAAAATATACAGCCACTATGATTTCAAGATTAATTAACCTGTGAAGGAAAACAAGTGTGTGAAAAAAACAGTGAGGTTTATTTATGGGCATGGTTCTGGAAGTTGACCCCTCTGGCCTCTATAGAAAAAGTGATATAAAACCCATAGATTTGTACACTTTGGGGTTTACAGAACAACATCTAATAGTTTCCTGTTTAAAAAAAAAATCAGTTGTTCACTCATTTTATAGAGAACTAGGTGTCTGCAGGTAGAAAAGAATAAGACAAAAAAGGGGGGGGGGGCACTGAAGAAAAGAAAAAGTTGGACTAGACTTGTGCTTTCCACTCTCTTCCTTCTTAAGTGTATCCAAAGAAGGCTTTCTTGCTTTTAATAGAAAAAAATCAGGTCCCGTTTAGCTTGAAATACTCTTTCATAATTACAGAATAAATCGACTGGTGGTATCGAAGCAAGAAAATAAACAAACCAAAAAACCGAACCAAACTCCCTTCCCCTGCCCCAAAAACCACGAGGGTAAAGCTTGAGTATGAGAGAAGGGAATACATTAAGAGTCAGAATATGAAAGACCTTTTAGTTACCACCTATTTAATCTTTGGTGCCTATTTCACATTTTACAGGAAGGACGACTTTATTAAAGATTCATTGACCGCCCTCCCTCCTCCCTTCAATTAAGTTGCAAGAGTTAACAATGCACATCCTTTGCGACACCCTAACAGTATTTCTAGTAATACCAAAGTTGACATCTCTGACATCTGAGTTATAAAAAAAAGCATCTCCCTTTGCAGCCAACCACCTGGCAACAAAAGGCAGCTTTGCAGGATTTTTTTTAGATAAAGAAAGACAAAAGGTCAGAAGTCCAATTCTGAGGTCACATTCAAGAGAAGAACTAATTCGTTTATTACCTTATCAATATCTGATACAGTGCATGAGCAAATGAATCCGTCTCTGGCTGCTGACATCCACGATACCTTTTTCCAAGAAACTGTATTCTTCTCTTTCTCCAGACTTAAGTTCAAATCAATTCTTCCTCTGGCAGTCAAGAACCCATCTTAAAAACAACTTTCCCTTACTTTCTGTATTGCAATATGAAGCCAGTGCATAGCTCATTATCACCGATTTACACTTGTGCCACTATCCAGAGGAGACACCATTCATGTACTGTACAGACTATGCTTAACATGTAGATAGTAGGTTCCTTGGGGTGTGTTTTTGACCAATATTTGTATGGTGTTTAATGACATCCTGGTTATGACTAGGGACTCTCAGCACAGTAAAATAATTCAAATAATACAAAGCAAATGAGCATGCAAAGACGAGAAGGTGCATCTACTTTATTAGAATATAGTCCAGAATGTTATTTACCCCAAGCTATAGTCTGTTTGGCCTCTCAAGCCTTTTAGGCGATGTTAGAAATAGGTTCCCTCTGGAAAACTGGTGCATCCCCCAAAATGAGGCCCAAATGGCCGGTCAGAGTACAGCGTCAACAATTGTGTCTTCAAAGTCTTCTAAAAATCTTCAAAGTCTTTTAACATTGTCTGAGGTATTTGGCAAGCCTAATCCTTCTGCTTGGTGCTGTGCAGTACTGCCATGACGTACCGGAGAGAAGCAGGCAGGGCAAGAAACCTTCCAGGCGGCTGCTTGTATTACCTTGATGCTTGACCAATACTAATCAAGGATAATGACTCATTAAGAAAAACTGAAATGTTATTATAGACCAAAAACCTGATTGCCCATTCTGAAAAGCCCTCCTTTATTTGATCCGTTCTGGCCCAAGTGTTCACCAGTTAGGAGGGCATTTAAGGCTCAACTGACTTTTCTTCTCCCATGTCTCACTTTTGAGAATTCGTTTGCACACTCGCTGGTTCACTGAGTGACATCACATGCTAGTGACACAATTTCAGTCCTCTCAGCTTTGTCTCTTTGCTATCTTTGAGTGCTCCAAGTGCCACTGTTGTTCTGGCTTATCATGGATTTTAATACCCATCTACAGTGCTTTCTGTATGTCTCTGCTTCTTATTTTTCCCCCTCTACCCCTCTCTGTAAGTCTTCTCCTTCTCATCCGTCTGTTTAATTCTGACAGCCCAAATATACAAATTTCACATTTACGTTCGGACAGGACTTCCCACGTCCCTCGTACATCGTTACTCATTACAGAAATCATTCTTCTCTCCCTCCCCGCCTTCCTTTAGTTCCAAGTTGACGCTGCTTGCTCATCTAAAACGCTTGTTCAAAAGATGAAGCTAGACTATCATTTGGCTACAAGCTCTATGTTGGACAGTGTGGACCTGCATTGCCCCAGGAATAGGAATAGGAAAGAATTGGATTCAACGAGGAACATTTCTTTCTTGACCCAAGAAGTCCGCCGTCTATTATCTGCTCTTACCACCAGCAAAAGACTATCCCTCTTGGACCAGTACATTTGACCACTTCATTCCCTGACCATGAAGGTGAAAGGCATGGATACTCAAGAATGAGGGAAGCCATTCAAGAGCACAAATGTAGATGATGGGACCTTTCTCCACCTTGCGTTGTTTTTGATCATCTAGGCTATCCTGGTTTTTAGCAGTTTTCTCAGCTTCCTGCGATTTGACATCTGCTCCTGCTAATCAAGTCAGCTGTCATGGTAGTGGTGTGCTAAAACTGAACCAGATCAAAATCTTTTACCCTTACTGTTTCCAGAATTACAGCACTTCATTGATAATACAAAGTGACACACACAAGAGAAGATATATAAAGGATCTCTCTCCATATGCTACCCAAAAACAGTACAGCTAACACCAAAAACAAAGTAGCTGACAACTGTAAAGACCATTAAAAGAACAAAACCGTTGCTTCTTTTTTAAACAAGACACAGCAGAGATCAATTCCTTCCCCCCCAGACTTTCCCATACGCTGTTTCTATTTCAGCTCTGTTATGCCAGCGTTTTATCAGTCTGTGCAGCACATCCCAAATAGACACAGTATTACATTTAAAAACACGCCTCTAGTATCTTTAATTTGTTCCCCTGCTACAGCATTAGGTTTTAAGCACCATATTTCTATTGTTTCTTCACAAAAGTGACAAGGTTTCACAGTAAAATTCTTCTTTCCACCTTATTGGTTTTAAGGCAGGTCTATTCCACACACATACTTATACCCCCCCCCCGCTCCTTGCTGTAATATCAGAGCCCTTTCCAGTCGCGCGTGAGGTGTCATGAATAACATCTGTTACGTGTGGTTTGTTCTCTCTTGGCCATTTCCCTGGAGGAGACTTGTCTGTGTGGGCTGGTGTTTTGCTTCGGTAAGGTTTTCTCTTTTGCTCCCTGCCCAAAAGACCACGCTGCCCTGTGTTCACGTTAGAAATGGAAACAGCGCACTTTCTCCCATGGAAGGAAGGTGGTGAAGTTCAAGATCTACGGATAAGAGAGCTCAGTACGAGCCATCTTTTACTATTTTCATTGGGCCTTTGTTCCCTTGAGAGCCCGTTCCCGAATCTGACCGCCCCTCCACCTTCAAAAGAGCTCAATCTCTTTTACAGCGCTTTGGACCCAGTGGTACAACACCACCTCGAGGTACTAATCTACGGCAGGTCACCACTGTGCTACGTGCTGACCCCATGGGAAAAACCTGGCTGAATTGTGGCTGTGCACGTGCTTAATTGTAATCATTTCAATGGGACCATGCACGTGCTTAAATACTCTGCTGATTCACAGGTACAGTAAAGCAGCACTTGCCCAGAGCGTTCGTAATTCAGAAAGGCGGACAAGAGGAGAGGATAAAACAAAAAAAAGAGTTACGTTATCTGCATTTCACCGATGGGAAACTGAAATACTACGAAAGAAGTGAGTTGCCTAAAGAGACGCAGAAAGTCTGCCGCAAAATTAGGAACTGAACCCCAACCCCTTCCAGAATCGTAGGATCATCACATATTCATTACTGTTATAGAAACCTACATTTCCCTCTTCCATACCTCTGATTTTTCCCTTGCTGTTAAACTTGCCTGGATCCAACATTACAAGACTGCTGCTGATTTGCTTGTCCTCAGCAACACCCACGTGGAATCGACATTTTAGTTGCCTCTTGGTCTCTTACCCCTCTCCTCTCACTTCTCCTGCTGCTGTCCATCCATCTTTTCTCCTCTCCTCATTTCTGCACATCAATCCAATTTCCCTTGTCATGTCTGCCGGGATAATTTTAATGTCCACTCATTATCTCCTTTGTATTTTAGTACGTCCCCTTCTGTCCTCTGGTGCTTTCCTATTTTTTTTCTTTAACGGCCCTTTATTTTTGACTTCTTATTTCCCTCTCCAAGTATTTCCCTTTTCCCCCTCTTTTTGTTCTGTGTCCTGCTCAACTGCTTATTTACATTCCCTTCACTTGCTGTCTACTTGGATTCAGCCTCCTTCCCTGTCTTGTCTTCAGCCTTATCTGTTATCCTCAGCCAAGTCTCTTTTGTCTTTTTTCCCCCCCTGCTGGCTCTCTCCCTCTCCTTTTTTCTGTCCTTTTTAAGTGAACTTTTCGTGCACCACTGAGCCCACTCCATCACGGCACTACCTTCAGTTCCAGTCCTCAGCCTTACCCAGGTGGACGCAGGCCTTTTTCTTTCAAAGCAAAGCAACTCTATCTCCGCTAGCGTGTGGCAGTGGATAAATGGCTGGTGTTAGAAACATTCTGCTAGATGGACGCCTTTGGCAGTGCGGCTATGCCACCGCTAGTGCGTCTCATCACATCAGTCCTGGGGGAAATTAGGGGAAGGTGATCTACAGCATGCTGCCTGTTGCTTTAATCCTGGCTCTTTTGCATCCTGCTGAAGGGAAGTGGAGCTGTGACTGGGAATCGCTCGCCTGTAATCATATTGCTGCTGAAATGTTGCTTATTTTACCATAGGTGATTGTCTTGATATAGCTTCTTGCATCATTTAGAGACCCTTCTTCACCGGGGAGAAGTGTATTCTGGGCCGGTGGGGTAGGAGCGAGAATATGAGTAACACTAATGGTCAGGACTGGTAGGATGAGGAAGATAATGGCTGCTTGTTGTTTTTGCTACCAGGGTAGAGAGATAGATATGAGGAAGGGAAAGGTCAGATACTGAGGGAAATAAGATACTTAAGCTAAATGCCAGAACATCAGCTTAGTAAACTGAAGAAATATTTCCCCTTTTCTGTATTCTGGGCCTCCAAAACACAACAGCCAGGGCTGGGAGATGTCGTTATCTAGCAGTGCCAGTATGCCCTTGCTATAATATCAGAAGCATGAAGAAATCGTTGCCATTTTAATTTTCTCTTCTTCTCACCTATAAACCAGCGATGAACATTTTCACTCATGTAAATACAGTTAAAACAACATTGCCACAGGCTGTTATGACTTGGGATGAAACCCCATCCCTAAACCGTCAGCGATTTCCATGGAGTCATTTTTTTTTTTAAGCCTGTATGTGATGGCCACCATTTTGACAGGTGCCCAGGGACTGGACAGAGGACCTCCGGCTTTAAATGCACAAGCTGCTATGACTGCAGCTAAATTTTTCTGCCTCGGGCCATAGCAGCCTCTCATCCTCTGTGGATCAGCCACAGATCAGGATCGATAACACATATTCACCTGTGAATTACATTTACGTGGCACTTGACAAGTTCAGAGCACTGTCCAGAAGTTAACTAATTAATGCTTCTAACACCTCCCCGAGGCAGGTGAGCAAGTATCACAGTCTCCATTTTTCTCCAGGGCACGCTCCAAATTTCCATGCGTCAAAATAGCGGACCTGCAACGAGTGCCTGTATTTGCCGGGCATCTCCGTTATTTAGAGGGAATGTAACACATCCACCCTGAAGTAAACAGGAGCACATTTATATCAATTTATTAACTGTTTTGTGATGCACACCCATCTGACTATAAGACCATCTGACCATCCTTTACTCAATAAGAGCACTGAAGTATTCTTATTGAGTAGATTGGAGAGAAAAGCAGGTGCTGAGCAAGAAGTACATTAGAGAATATGCAATCATCTCTAGTGAAAACCCTCTTGGGCATTTTTGAATACAGATGCTTTCTCTGAGCTTCATGGAAAGCTTTTTTTTTTTTTTTTTTAAACAGTGATGTTAGGTCAAATACCAAAAAAACCTTGAATGGCTACTATTTTGGGGGCAGATTCATGGAAAGAGACAGGAGGGCCTGGAAAGACATTGAAAAGTTTTGCAACTCTCCATTTTTGAGACGCATCTTTGGTGCCACAAATTGGACCACATTCAAAAGCGGGGGGTGGTAAAATGGAGCTCTGTGGATTTAATACCAAGTATGAATTTGGTCCCAGGAGCCTAAACTCTGTTTATTTTAATACTCTCTCATTCTTTTCCCACACTTTAAAGCCCTACCCTGCTGTGCTGTATTTGAGAGAAAGCTCCAAGCAATCACATTTTTTATAAACAAGAAATCTGCTGCAAACAGCTTTTTATTAAAATCAATAGAAGATCTGACTCATTAATTTCTGAAGTACTCCCCTATATGCAAAAAGGTTTTTAAATGTGGTCTTGCTCTCAGATATGAAAAATGACACTTTGTATTGCTCATGGAGGTTCTAAAAATGTATAGATGTGAACCAGATTGGGAGATCTGCCAATATAAAGTTAATGGAAGTTCTCATAATTTCCCCAAGTGACATTACTGACCTGGGCTTGAAATCAAGCCAGGTCTGGTTTCACATCATCTAGCATTTCACTAAATGTTAAACGATTGAGATAGAATTTTTATTAGGTATGCCAGTATTTCATAATTTACCATGGCCTCTAGATATATATTTTCTTTTTACAGTCCAGGAGATGTTTATTATGGTCTTTTGAGATGCATTAAAAGGGTGTTAGTACAAATAAAGCTCCCTGCTCTGTTCTCCAGACAAGCTGCAAAAGCAATTTAATATCAGCACACAGGATACCTGATGTTATGGCTTCACACAGAAGGATGCCAATGTGTACACTCCAGTGCTCTGGAGGGGAGAGATTTGATGACTTATCATCGTTGCACTGGGAACAGGTACCACAATGAAACCAAAAGGAGACAGAGTTTAGTGGCAACAGCCCATCAACAGCGTTATTTTTCAAAAAGTACCCAACCCAACCCAATGGCACGCACAGCAGGGGAATATAAGCTAAATTAGCGACCTTTAAAACCCAGATGTTAAGAGAGTAGAATGGCTGAGAAAGCCAAGGGCTAAGGTCAAGATAAAGAGAGCTGCATAAATGCAACAGCTGTAGCACACTGAAAAGGCATCAGAGACCGTGAGCAACAGGAATACATAAATCATACTGAGCAGTCTGCTACAGCAATATGCATTTGTCTGTCTATGTAAACTCTGGCCAAAATTTTGCATAAGTGAATGTTTCAAAATTAGGTTTCCAAGATTTAGATGTCCAAGTCAGTCACCTGAGGTGCAGAGCACCCAGCGATACCCACAGCAATCAGTAGAAACGAATGGGTCCTCAGACCTTTTCAAAGTCACGTCTTTGGGACTGGGTATTCAGAAGACTAAATATCCCTTTCCCGCTGAGTTGTACTCCAATTTACGTATAGAAAACACATCTCTTTTCAAAGTCCCAGGCACCTTGAGAGTCCAGCTTTCAACACCCCTTTAGAAACTCTTGCTTGTGTATTTGATTTTGCCTTGGGAAACTTGAGAGAAGACTGTAGAATTGCACCACTTACAGAAATGCTATGGTAAAGATCACGTACATTATATAATGAAGCAGAGTGAAGGCTTAATGTTGTTTAAACAGTCTTAGTTTCCTTAACTTATTAAGTGGCTTTCATGTACTGCAACTCTGAATTTGTCTGGCTACCCAGGTTCATTTTAATCAGATTCTGAGTCATTTATTTTTGTTAAACAATTTCTGAACTTAATTTATTTGATGCACAGGGAATTGGCTTGTATTAATGTATATGTTATATCCTCCTATTTATTTTACTGAGTGTACGTCTTGGAAAATTATGAAAAGCTTTGCCAATTAACACCCCCCCCCAAAAAAAAAAACCCAAAAAAACCCACACCTCTCGAGTAGCATATTTTAAACATGTTCAACCACCAAGTAAGCATTTTCCTGACACTTTTACTTGCAGGTTGCTTTGGTTTTTAAAATATTTCAGTTAGTTGAAATGGTGCATAGTGGTCCAGACACAGACACAGCACAAACAAAATGTTCCACTGAATTAAGAAGATGTATACAGTATTTAAATTTTCAGGCTGTCGGGAAATGAAATGTATCTGACCTTTGCACACATTTGCTTTCTGTACGTATGGAATATGCTTCAATGCATGACTACTTTGGGGAAACACTAGTGGCTGGCTACTGCTGCCAGCAACTGGAAATCTTTTAGCCCCATCACTGGCAATTTGTACTTTAGTAGTGAAGGTCTTTTCAGTACCCAGTGCTCACTTCTGACAGCAGAGACCTCCCAGAGCTGGTGGTTTTTCACCCTTGTACACCACAAAAAATTAGCCAGATGCTTTAAATTCTAATGTACTTACTACCTTTAAGTTTTTCAAGACCTCATCTTATCCCATCGAAATCAAGAACATACACACAGGGCTCATCTAACATGTCCATTAATGCACTTTAGGTAATGAGGATCTAAATTTAGTACCTCCATGGTGAGGTACTGGAAAAAGACTCATTAGTCTATTTTAATGCTAATTAGCAAATGCATATGGTTTTTTGCGACACTTTAATGCACATTAAAATAGGCTAATGAGCATTAAAGTGCACGTGTAGATGCACCCTCATTCTCTTATATCTAGAGAGGACTTGGCCCTATTGGTGTCAGCACTATGGGCTAACATGATAAAAATCACAGTTTTCTAGCCATGGGCATCTCCCTTTTTCTTCTATTGTGGCCCAAACCACTGATGGGATCTACTGGGGCCAACGACTTCTAGTTTTTTCTCCCAACTGTTTTATCATCTATTCACTAGAAACCGCTAATGCTCAGAGGAAAGCACAGTTACTCTGACTGATCAGTGACTTGGACTCCTATGCGAGTCATTCACCATGCTGAAAAATTCAATATTAGCTTTAGTAAGAAAGACCCTATTATATCTACCTTATCATTCCCTGGGTAGATGCCAGGCTGTAGAAATCTGGCTGTATATCTAGAATCAAAACGGTTTCCTTTCATTGACCTGGAAGAGAGGTATCTTGGGAAAGTCTCAGATATTGGATTTAGAATATCCCAATTCAGTTCTCAGTTCTGCCACTTGCCCCTCCAGCAATCCCGAGTAAGCTGCATGGGGACAGATCTTCAGGAGTGCTCTGAGTACACTCTCCAGTTCTCACAATGTGCACCTGTGACCATGGGTTCAGGAGCTCAGGTTTCATGTGAAGCATTTGAGCTAGGGCCAGATTTTCATAGTTTTACCCCCACTTCCAGAGTAACAGCAGTAGCCATGTCTTTAGAAGACCTCAACATCCAATATATTGAGTTCCCTCGAACTTATGTCAGTTTAGTCTGGCACCTAAGTAGGAGATGAACTGTTCTGACATTTGCACCCAACTGTTGGGAAATCTGTCCTTGATTTCTCTAGGCAAAATCCTCACCCCATTTTAATTAATGAGGGGGAGAAGAGAGAGGCAGGGGTTGCCGCTGACTTCAGACTGAGCCAGGGTAGAAAATATAGTACTTCACTCTGTTTTCTGTTCAATTAAACATGTGTGCAGCCCACTGCCCCCAGAGCAATGGTTTCTCTCTCAGCTGGGTCCTTAGGCATGAAAGTAATAAAGTAATTGAAAATATTGCATGGACACATTTGTTGGGTTTTTTTCCCCCCCCAGGGACCTCTTCAACTTATTGTAGCAACATATTTTTACACCACATATGCTAGAATTCATTCGTTAGCTACCCTCTTATGTCCACAATTGCACGGTACCCCTCGAGGACTTACTGATGCAATCTCAAGTAACCGATAGTATCGTTTCCAGTGTACAGCAGAACTGATGCCGTTGTCTATATTTCCCCCCCACTCCTGTAATCTCATCTTGTCAGTCTTTTAGGTGGAACTAGCATTTTTGTCCTAATTAGACAATTACACATTATGATGCACTAATTTGTTAACCTATGTTCACAAATCTTTTAATTACAGCCGACGTCTTTGATGTGCTGTTATTATTCAGCTATGGTAGTAAACAATTCAACAGCTAACTGGAAGGAACTCATTATTTTCTGAGAGACATTGTCATTATTTTTCTAAGTATTTTTTCCTTGAATACAGATTCAAAACATCCACAGAAATATGCTGATGGAATTGTTAAAGGACTAGAACAGCCAGTCCCTTAATTCTGATAAATATGGATGAAAAACACAATTGTTTTATAACACGCCCTCCAGATTCATCCTCAACCATCTGAATAAGGAAACAACTTGACATAGGCTTGCTATGGGCACATATTACACTGAACCCCATGCATGTACTGACCTGACTTCTGGGGTTCAGACAGTGTTATGCACATAACCATGCAGTGCAAATGCAAACAGTAAAAGGTCATATTAACCAATATGCTTCCCTGTCTTGATGTCCCTATTACTTATTTAGGTCATTATAAGGAACATCTATTTCTTGAAGGAGAATTTGAATGGATTTTCCAAGGAAAACTTAAGAAACATGGCTTCTCCAGTCACACTGAAATGGGCTTCTTGTTCCCTTACGATCCTTGGAGAACCTCAGCCTTAGTCTTTTTTGTTGGTTATTGCTTATGTAAGCATGCCATCCCAATAGTGATTTATTTATTCATTCATTGCTTCAGTTAGTGTCATCCTGCTCCCTTTAATCTTCAGAACAGGATAATATCATCTGGTTAATGTATTCAAATCATTTCCCCCTTTTTTGTTTAGTACAGCTCGCCATCATCACTGCTTGTAGTGATCATTCATTTCTATGGATCAAGTTATTTTCCAAAAGCCTGTTCCTTTTGATGCTGTTGTGCCAGTCTATCACTGGAGCATTCAGTTGTATAGATCAGATTAGAGGTAATTTCCCTTATATTTTCAGGGCAAGTAAGAAGTCACTCACCTTTCTGAGTATCCCTTAGCTGCAATTAAAAGGTAGTACAGCTTGTGGGAGTCCCAATGAGTGCCAATTATAATCTGGCTGACCTGATTTGCATGAATATTAGCAGGTGTCACTTTGTCCTTACACAATGGAGCCTTTATTTCTATGCAGTTATTTGACTTGAGAAATCTACTCTGCAGCTACACTGTGCCATTTATATACTTATACTAGGTCCATGATGAGGACATCAGAGCACATTCCAGCTGGACATTAAAGTGATGTCACTCACACCAAACATGGCTCCTTTTCTGTTCATCTTCAAGGGGAAAGTTGCACATTTTAAAAAAATTATTATTATTATTGTTATCATTATGTAAAATGGTTCAATAAAAATGATCAGAAAGGAGATGACCTAACTCCTATGAGTAATACTAATTTGTATTTAGCCAGTGCTTAGAGGCCTCTGGTCAAATGATGTCTTCCCTGTGTTAGACACTGTACAAACGCATGGTAAAAGGACCATCCCTGTTGTAAAACCCTGACAGGCTGCACAGAGAAGGAAAAAGGTGGAAGAAACCACAGCACAGTAAGGTGCAGTCATCTGCAAGGCTAGGTACAGAAATGACACATAATATGGTATAAGTGACTGGAAACTGGTTCAAATCTGTAACACAACAGAAGTTCAGCACACATAAACCACTTTCAAAATGGCTGAAACCGGTTTAAGATAAACCTGGATGCACTGAATATCAGGCTCAACTGATTTAGGTGAAATCAGTTTACTGAACTTCTGCCCCAGATCCCCTGCAGTTTCAAGTGAATTCACAGTCCCCCAGCATCCCAGGATGCCTTGCAGGATGGGCAGGCTAGGCTTGGCCCAAGCTGTCTGCTCCAGGTGAGCAGGGAGGTGTGCTCTAGCACCTCCTGGCTTCTGGCCTGGGCCACTGCAAACATGTGGCTGCATTTCAGGAATCAAAACTGAATGTCTGTTCACTTCCTTAAATTGGGTTAATCTATGCAGTTTAGACTAACCTGTGAAGATTGACTCAATTAAGCCCCAGGCTTTTTGACCATCTGTATTAGCCTAAATGGTAAGTCAGGTGCAGAAGCAGGAGTCAAACCAAGATGTCCTGACTGAGGTTGCTGTCCTACCCATTGGACAGCATGGGCTTTGCTTAAAAAAAAAAAAAAAAAAAAAAAAAAAAAATTAAAAACTGAACAGCCAGCCATCTCTGCTGCCCTGCTGATAAAATTTTGGGGCTGGCTTCATGGTCCTGTGCTAGTACTCTGGTTGTCACTCCATAAAGCCAGGAGACAGAACGCATGGTTTGATAGTCTCCTGGGATGCACTGGGTTTTATTTTATTACCTTTTTAGTGGCTGGAATAGGTGGGGCACTCAGATTAATACCCGAGTCTTCAAATACTCAATCCCTAATCTGCCCATGCTTTAATGACAGTCTGCACCTCTGCAGAAGCTTAAGCAACTTGTGCGCAGTGTGTTATCAGCAACGACAGCTGAAAAGGGGGCTGTTGCTCTTTAAATGTTTGATGGGAGGCGAGCACGCAGTCATTGTGATAGCATTATATGTAATTCAACATAACTTGATAGACTGATATAACAAAATTCCAGCTGCCTTGCTACCATTGTTAAGAGACACTGTGTACTAGCTGCTGTTACATGAAATAATATCAGCACTGACAGCTGGAAGAAGGTATATGAACATCTAGTGATGAGTTAGCGTTTCACTGGTTATGCTTGTGTGGTGGATCCTTCTTCTTAGGATCAAAATTCCTCTTGAAACTAAAGGTGGTTTAGAGCTTGTTACCAGAGGGAGCTCCCAGGGATACACCTTTATTTCCAGAATACTGCTTGCAAATCTGGCACGTAGAGGACTGGGTTTTGTATTTAACCACAGGACACAAGGAGTTGTCTGGTAACCCTACCCATCACCGACTGGGCAGCCTCATTTTCCTCGTTGATCTGCTACTATTCACTTCCATATAAATCTCACTCAGCTTCTGCCAATCTAACAGCAAGCCCTACCACCTGAATTCTTGATCCTTTTCCCTTTGTTCTCTACAAAGGAACACTAGAAAGCTGTTTAACCCCGAGTACGTTTCAAGGCACAGCGCTATTTACTACTGCAAGTAAATGGGAGACTTACAAGCAGGAAGGCATCACATGCTCGTGTCCTCCAAGTATCGTATTTCTTATGGGTATCTTTAAAGCAGAAACAAGTCTCAGATACTAATATGTGGATAAACCATTCTGACCATTATTGATTTATTAAATTCAAACTCCTATTTCTATTATAGCGGCAATACCAGCAGAGACTAGGACCCATAAACCTAACTCCTCGTTAATTTTCATGGAAAAGATCGATGCAAACCAAAAAGGTTTCCATTAGATTATGTGCAGTAGTACCCTAAGAAATACCTTGTATATTTATAATCTTGTAGTGGACTTTATGTTTACTCCCTTACATTACTTTCATGCCAGGATAATTATTTTTTAAAAATAAAATAAAATAACTGGAATTAAAATCATGAGCAACTAAACTGATGGAGCTACACCAGCATAAATTTGGCAATCAAGTGAAGAGTTAGGCTCAAATGCCCAGAGCTGTTGCCTGATGTTAATGAACATAGCACCCCTGCCTTCAGGTCTTAAGAATCATTTATCAACGTGTCTGATTCTCTTCCCACATATATCATCGCAGTAAAACTAGAGTCGCCTGACCCAAGTCCACGAAGTGACAGTTATAAATATAGGGGTTACCCAAGCAATGAACAGATAGTACAGCAAATACCACCATCTTTGGATTTACCTGCCTAACCAAATGTAGTCCAAAATCCACCACAGCAGAGGCATTCAGATCCCACAGACAGGATGCTAGGCACAAACACAGGAGGAACACTTATACATACAGGCTAGGTATACACAGCTATGGGACAGATCGGTGAAGATGCTGTACTGCACCCGTGTCATAGATTTTAGGTACTAGCAGAATAATCTCAGCGGACCCGTTGCATACAAGAGACCATAAAAACTTCACCCAGTAACCCATATCAAGCATGTTTTCCTTCTGTCTTCATTTTTATTCTCATTGGCCAGTTCTACTGCAGCACTGGGGGGCTTTTTTTTTGGATAAAGAATTTTTTTCCCATTGCTTGTCCCCAGAACATTTGTGAAATACTCTCGTCTTGCAAAGTATTACTATTACAGGTGTTTATGTAGCGCCATATGTGTACTTGGCACTTTCAAATGGTACGAGACGGCAGGTCAGTACCCCGTGGTGCTCAGAATATGGAATGCGTGTAACACAGCAGGTACGGGCAACAAATGAAGTTGCAGAAGGGAAGGCAGCGTGGAAATAAGAGTTCGTTTCATACAGCAGGTCTGAGGAAGCGTTTCCTGGCCCGCGACAAAGCCGAGCAAGTTTTATCCCTGCTTACAGGTACAACGATGGAAGTATAAAGCAATGAAAAGGCTGTTTTCATTCCTCCAGCATGTATCCAGAGTTAACTCCACTAATGGCAATGGAATTACATCAGCATGAAACCCTTGTGAGAGCAGAATGCAGCCTCCAGCCATTTAACGCTCTGGCCTAAGACCTACTAATTTATAAATGGCACAAAAGCAGGTTAGTCAGCGTGTGGGGAGATACTGAGAAAATGATTCCCTCCACCCCACGCTGCCAAAGACAGACTTTTATGAACGAGGGCTGAAAGTGTGTATATAGGATGGACGTCCGTCACGGGGAAGGAAAAGGGACGGGCTGTTGCAGTGAACAATTTTTACTGAAACATTTATCACAGGCAGATAAATGGCCAATCCTGCTGCTTTTCAGATCAGTAAACGTTTTGGCATTGACTTCATGGAAAACAGAATCGACTCCCACTGGTGGATAAAATGGGTAGAAACCCTTCTCCTCCCTCCCTCCCCCAGTACACTCCTGGAATTGGTTAACTCTTCTAGTGTTTATTTCCAATTACCAGGCCTAAAAATACTTTTCGTTTTTTAGTGTGTCCTCTTCCAAGGATTTGCAAGCCCAAAGACGGATAACGTTGCAGCTTTTATCTTCTCAGTCAGCTTGACAAACTTCAAGGCCTCCGTCTTGCAAACGAATACGCATTTCAGTAACCACGTATGTAATCCCAGTAAATACTGCATCTTAATAGAACTAAATCTTTCCTCGATGAAGTTTCCCAGCCACACTGAGAGGGAGGGTCCTGCAGTGAAGTCTCCTTATGTCTTTGGTTGGGGCAGAGGTCTTTTCAAAGCCTGTTGTCTGTTTTTATTGCACAGGTGGGTCCTTCTGGACAGGCAGACAGTTCTCTCCCTTGCATATATTATATTCAAATAACCATTTCTGTTGTTACTCAACCCTGAATTTTCTACACGTCCGCTTCCTAGAGGTTGGGGAGGGGAAAGGAGAGGTGTTCTCTGGTCCAACAGGTAGCATCTTGTAGGCTGTGATAGTTTTCAAGGGTTTGGGAAAAATGTCTGGCAGAGCGTACAAAAACAGACTCACAGGCCAAGGGGTGAGAAAAGGGTTCGCGTGAATGGCAGCAAGCCGCTGTGTTCAGGCACGGCACAAGCTGCTACATTAAAATGATCTCTCTGTTTAAATGTCAAGAACAAGATCTTTGCTGAAAGATCAATAGATACTCAGGAGGAAGTATTTTCAGTTTTGCATCCTTCATTCATCATTATCTCCATTAGTAATCTTGTTTGCAGTACTGCCCTGAAATGAGTAAGAAGGATGCTTCTTCCAGTCCATCTTGGAATACTTTTGCTCTTTTGTTTCAGTTTGAATGGGGCAAGGAAATAGTCGACTGGACAAACTTGTCCTGAAAAGAGGCCTTTGGGCCAGATTGAGCACAGAGTCGTTTTAGTCGAGAAGGAAGTATGAGTCAACAGAGAGAGGAGCTTTGCCAGCAAAGCAAGGATAGGAGCCCAGATTTACTGGGTGAAATCAAAGGCTTTTAAGTTGTTTCATTTGCTGCTTTCCCTCCCCACCTATTTTATTAGATGGGAAGTAGAAAAGAAGTGATTCTGGAGAGGAAGAAGGCAGAAGAGTTTGAGACACCCAGTACCTCTGAATCTGCCTGCTAACAAGGCATGAAACACCATGTGTTTTTTGTAATGCAGAAAAGTTCACAAATGGATCAACTTGGAGAGCTTATTTTCCGAGAGTAAAAGAAAAGTGGTAACTGAAAACTAAAAGCAGGAACACCGAGAGGTATAGTAAAGGACCCAAACAAATATCTGGATGGCAAGAATCGTGTTAGTGAATTACTCTGACCACAAATCCATTTACTTCTATTTATGAAGTATGCTTATACTTTAACACGGGGATGGCCCTTCCCTAGCGGCCTTCCTCCTTGATCCGGCATTACAGCTGTAATGGCCAAGTCATGACACCTGTTCGTTGCTGCCTCTGTGGCTGTTATGCCACTGACAGGATTTCGATAGAGGCCGGGCAGGAGGAGAAGCTTCTTTACAACACAACTACCTGAAGTAACAGCAAGGAGATTAGAAAAAGTGACTAGTCATGTATTTTGCTATAGATTTTTTAAAGGTTGCTGAGATGTGAAAATGCCTCTTCAAAGTTACAGGGTCAAACACATTAAATTAAAGCTGCTATTACATTTTTTTTTTCCTGTTCTGCATACGGCAGCTGTACCATCGCTGACTTTCACTGAGGTCTGCAATACCCAAACATTGTGGGTTCTTTACATTCGTGGGTCAGCCTTTAACATAGGTATTTTAGGTTTTAGTCTCTCTCTCTCCATCTCTCTTTTTTCCCCTGTAATGGCAGTATTTTAGTGCAGTGAGCTCAGATAAAACTCCAATGCTTTTAATTAGCATCGAGTGGGGGGAACCCGACTGATATTTTAAAACTCGCCCATTGAGCTCAGCACAGAAAGCAAGTGATATATGTTAAACACAATGCAATTTAACAAAGAAGTTACATGCATTTTATATACCTAGGCCACCTCAAATACACATCTTTTAAATGTAGAGTTGTACATTAATTCTTGAACGGGCTTGATATGCCCTCTGGAAAAGTGCTAAAATAACAGAGATGCATCAAAAAGCTTCGGCGTTACTGAGCCTCTAATTAACTAAAGTGCACCTCCAAACTGCGAGAGTTTCAGGATTCTCAACACTTCGCTTTGTTCACCACCAACTATAAAATTCTTCAAGGACCCTCCTGTTACCAATTTTCTCTTAAGTACATGAAATTAACTTTACGTATTTTAGCTCTGCCTGCTCCCTTTTACGCAGCCACATTTTTAACCCCCTTTTCCCAGCTGCAGCCTTATCTGTCACCCAGCAAAAAAAGCCCGCCTTGGTCTTTAAATGCAGCAAAAAACCCTTTTAAGCAGCTTGGAGAAACTCTAGGTAGCCACTCAACCCAGGGTTGATAGCTACAAATATTCAGGAGCTTCCATGTGAATAGTGAAGCTCAGACTGGAGACATAATTATGCGCCGTCTATGTCACAGACAATTTTTCATCTAAATCTGATGTAAAATCCCGTCAGGATTTCGACTCTGAGTCAATCGTCCCTGCTCAATCACCAAAAGGCTCAGTCCAGTGGGGGTACTGAGCGCTCTCGTCTCAACCATGCTTTAGTAGGAGTTGGTTTCTCAGTGGCAGAGCCCCAAAGCCTTTAGAAAATGATGGTAACTACTGTACAATTATCAACATCCATCAGATGACACGGGAACCCGCACATGTCGTTACATAGGATCATCAGAATTGTCACGGGCTCTCAAAACCCAACTCAGCACGAAAAAAGCAAGAAGTTTAGCCCAACACAGGTGGTTATAGCAGAAACCGGCAGTCTGTTGTCATCAGTGCAACAGATCATGACAGCAAGATCATGTTCCATATTTCAGATTCAAAATTGCGGCTGGCTTAGTGCTGGCCATCAGCTGCAGTAGAGAATTTAAATATCATCTAAAAAAGACCATAGCTGACATAGGATTTTGTTGCTGTGATCCCCATAAGCCTTAGCATTGCCACCGTACATGGATGAAAAGCACGCTTAATGGGGGGGAAGGGTAATCGCATTTGATACAAAAATTATATTAGTGACAGCTCATTCCTTCTGCTGCTCAGAAAGCCAAGCAGGTTAAAGACAATTTTCACAAATGCTGATGAGGCAAAAGTTAAGTAAACAAACAACCCGCATAACGGCAAGGGAGAGAGCGGGAAACCAAGCCCAGCAACAAGAAAAAGGCAGCCACCTTCGTTTCAGCAGCAAGCATCAACAAGCCGACACATGAATAAAAAAGCATGGGGAAGAGGGAGATGAGACTGAGAGGATGCGTGAGGATAAAGCTGAAACAGCAGACAGAAATAAATGTGGAAGGTGCCAATAGCTGGTTCTTTGGACTAGTGGAGCAAATGAAAGGGTTTTTTTTACTCACTACCCAAGCCACCGCCGCACGCAGCTGCCACGGCTGGCAGCACTCGATTCCAACCAGCTCAGTAGCCGCATGAGCAGGCGGTCTTAGCCCAAGAGGCACAATGCACATAACCCAAGATGAATTGTGGCAAACGCCCTCTCGGGTCAAAAAAAAGGCCTCCGGTGGTACGCTGTCTAACACTGCACATTTGCAACGGGATATAGTATTTGAAAAGTGGCAAGCCTCTTCAATTTTTGCTGCATTTATATACATCTCCTTTGTAACACGACTGCTGACCTTCCATTTCTGCAAGTGGTAAGTGGAAGAGCTCTTGGTGTCCCAGGGGCGGTTGTATGAGCACCGCTGGTCATTACAGAAGGATGAAAACAAACACAGTTACACACCTGGGTGACTTCCAGGGCAGTGTGAGCAGGATTCAGATTTAGACAAGTGCTATTTTATTCTTTTCCATTTTATTTCCTTCTAAAGAACCCTCCTGGGAGGCTCTAAAGGATCTCCCCAAGTGTTTGTCTTTCTCAATGCACATGAGGCTCCTAGATAAATTCATTGTAACAAGTGTTCTTCAGATGTTTGATCACTGTAGGATAAAGTGGCAGGAGCGGTCATCTAGGCTCATTATCCAGTGCTTCATCCTTTAGTGGCAGAACTGAAGACAGGTGGAGGCAGAATAATGGCTTGGAGCACAGCAGATGACCCAGGCACCGTCCATAAGGGCTTAGCCTTGCCAGTGTTTCAAAGGTGAAAGTCTGAACCCACGCACAAATACATCCGAATGGTCTGTGGACCACTCCACGCTCCTCCCTCCCTTCACACCATCACTGCCTTAGATACAATTCTGCCAACTTTGTTGTATAGCAGCCAGGTTTAAAGTCTCCAGATTCCTCTTCCCCACTCCCAAGAAAAGTAGCTGCTATCCCCACTCAAATGCTGTTTATGGTTGGATCACAGAAGAATAGGAGTACGAGAAGCTCTATTTTGTCCCTGCATAGAAAGGAAAGGTTTTACCCGCTTTTTACTTATTGAACTGCTTTCCCTCCCCCTAGATAAGAGGTGCATCTAAGTGGAGTATGAGTAGGATCCAGACTCTGCACCGCGCCAAATTGTGCGCGGGGTAAATGAGTATAAATCTATTAGTAGATCATTCACTTAACTGTGAACTGAACACTACCACCTCCCCCAAGGCCAGATTCACCAGCTTGCTCTTACTGCACTGTGCCACTGCAGGGACACAAATCAGACCTAAAACCTAGTTTAACCAACCAGGTAGGCCAAGCGAGAGCTAAAGCTTTATCCGAGCGGGGCTCAGCAGCAGCACTCCCAGTGAACCTGACCCTAATCTAAGAGGCCCATTCCCTAGAACTAAAGTAAGTTCCGGCTGATCAAGTCTATCCTTTTTATTATACTCGTGTAATTCATTCTTCAGTTAACATTTGTAGGCAACAAGCATTACAGCAAGGCTTGTTTGATTTGGTATGCGGTTTCAGAACACGTAAAGGTCTGCCTTTATCACTGAAATCAGAAGAAGTGCAGACTAAATAGATCATTTCTTTGAAGCATTGGATTGTTCCCCAGACTCTGCTCTCAAGGGTGTTGTCTAGAGCAGCGTATTTGATGAAGGCACTCATGCCGACTCTCCACCTCACTTGTACCTACTCCTAACAGGTGTAGAAATGCTGGCAGGTCACAGCTCCCCACAGATGCTTGCAGTCTCAACCCATATAACACTACTTGTAACCTCCTATTCTCAGCTCAGGAATCGAGACCTACTATTTGACTGTAATATTTCATTTCTCATTTAGCGTGTGAGGTTCGGTAAATGGCAACAACAGTCCTGAATATGCCGAAGCAGAGCATTGTTCTTTTCATGCTGTACACAGGGAGGGTTTTTGTCTGCCCCGAGGCCTGAAGCATCTCTTTGAATGATTTCAATATCCTTAAATTAATGTGACAGGACAAAGGTAAAGCAGGAGCCAGGGCAGATGATCATGAGCAGCGATTGTTGCTTTTCTGTACCTTATGACTTTGCAACTGCATTGGCTCAAAGACTGGCCTTGGACTCAAGCCAAATGTAAAGGCTGTCACTGTCAATTTAGGATGCGGCATGCATACACTTTGCTGGAACCGGCCCTTTCTATCCACCCTCCTCACCACCGCATCTCAGCACACCTGCTTATTCTAGTCATATAAGTCCATCATCATCCCATTAAACACACTTTGGGCAATTTTTCTGAGGCATTTGCGGAGAGGACTTTGCCATTCTACTGTCAGTTCAGGCCAAGATGCCTGTAGAAAGTGAAATCAATGCTACACTGAAACAAATGGGAACCATTTGTGCTGGTTTGGGGCCCCACTTCTATAGGTGAAGAGTTCATCTGGTTCCAATTGAATGCCTAGACTGAGAAAATTCATACGCCTTCCTTCGGGTTATATAGCAGAAGCATAGCAACAAGCCATGCAATGGCTCCTGGCTCAGCACCTGGGAGAGTGATTCCTCTTCTTGCAGCACCAGAAGGGTGCATGTTGTGGGGGAAGAGAGGAGGGAGAGAAAGCAACAAAAAACGTTGTGAAGGTCCGGGCCCGAGGTGGCACGCTCTGACGTGCCCCACATATATCACGACCGATGGCTTGTCTTCCAGGGCACCGTCAGGGCAACAGCGACACTTTTCCAGCACCAAGACCCACCCTGGCAATGTGCCCAGAGCATGAGTGCTGCACCTAATTTCTTGCAAATAGCCCTAACACTTCCAGAATCAAAACCATGTGCAAACATGTCTGACCTCGATCGCACCGATCCCTTCCCTTCATAGAGCAACCAAAATTGCCTCTCAGTGTGTTCGGCAGTAACCTGCAGGGGATCTGTTGGGTACTTCCCCGACTCTTGCAGATAGCAGGTGGCTGCGAGCTGCCTTTTTGGATGCTGTCTGTCACACACAGGAATCCCCAGGATGCGTTTGAGCCAAGAGATTTCTAAACAAGTGATTACACTGGGAGGGCTCCAACAAGACCTGCTGTGGCTTGAAATAGCCCTCCCGTGCTGCGACCAGGCCTCTGCAATACAGCGATGCCATCCCACGGTGCGGCGGTGCTGATGTTTCGGCTTAGACTGGGGCTCAGTGAAAGAGCCGAGAGCTACCAGGGTTTATAGCAACAGTGCTGCAAAGGATCCCCTTGGGTTGCCTCCTTTGCTCGCCTATCAAAATCACATCAGCTGCCCCATGAGGTGAAACAAGCTGATCTTTTCCTGGTGAAAACAGAGCAGAAAGGCTGATCTGACCCTAAGCATATAATAACTGTGCTATGAACATATCTGGAGGGCACATAAGGGCTGGATTACAGCATTTATGGTTCTCCGAGGCTGACTTCACAGACAGAGCCAGCCAGCCAGCCAGCAAGAGCCTTTCAAGTGCTGCAAGGCCCCAGAAGGCCCAAAGCAATTAAAAGCTGGATTGGGGGCATGGAGCTCTATTTGGATGGGAGGAGGAGGAGGATGCCACACTGAAATGGTGGTTTTAAAAAGCCTGGCTAGAAAGCTTATCCCTCCATCAGCCGCTCCTGGCTTGGGGACTTATTCCAACTTGGAGGTGCACTGTCAGTCTGATAGTGGTTACATGGGAGGGATGTAATGAGACCAGATCACACTGCGGCTCTAACCACTGCCATGGCTGAGGATGTGGAGGCCACTGGATACTTGCAGTAGTATTGATGCCTAATGAGATCCTGTTGTCCCCTCCACTGCATAAGCTGTTGCATTGGGCATCAGTGGCCGATTATGACAACTGAACTAAATCCCCTAAAATGGTTTCTGCATTTAACCTTAGCCAAAGCCATGCACCATGCTCTTATGTCACCTTCTGCACTACCAAGCAGACGCATGGATTTCCCAAAATATCTGGGAACCAATCTGGGCGGTAGCCTCACGCACTGCTGACATCTGAGGAAACCCATTGCTGATACAATGGAAACAAAGTAAGGAAAGTTGGACTCAGCTGGTGTGCATTGCTGACACCTCACAGGCAGCCTAGTTTCATCTCCGCAGCTACGTACTGACCACTAATGCGGGCGGCTAATTCATGCATGAATATTGCCATTGCGTAGTAGACTACACAGTCACAGGAGTTCTGGAGTTAACACCAACACGGCTGCCTGTCCTTGTACCATGTTTTGAGAGACCAGCAACAACAGCAGCTAAATATGACCATGTGATAAACGAACCCAGGTATGCTTATCACCAGACCCTCCCGAAGTGCCACCCTGAGTCCAGGAATAATTTTTCAGGTACCAGCTGAAGCTCTCAGAAACCTTGGGATGCTGCTATAGTGACACAGTCACCGTGTTGTGGGAAAACATCTGGCTTTCTCTGATCGTGGCAAAGATCAAGATAAAGAAAGCAGCAAACTGCACCAGGATCTCAACACAGGTGCTGCAATCGCCCAGTACACAACTGGAAAATGAAAGCACATCTTTATACTTTGTTAGAGGCATTCAAGCCGTGGTCTTAAAGAAGAACAAGCCACTAAATGTTCCGTGTCTATACCGAGCCCAACACTGAGAACCAAGTCCCATCCCCTTGCTCCTGCTTTGGTCATGCCCAGCCCTGGCAATTAAGCAGAGCGGACAGCTTAGAGGCTCCCAAGTGCATGCCTCAGAGCCGATTTCAAGATCTCACGAGAGGTGACCGATTCCATCATGTGCAACAGCCAGGGGCCAGAGCACCCTTCCACAAAAGCAAAGGAAGGATGTCAAGGAGGGCACAGAAGTTAGGTGGAAAGTCCCATCCTATTACCAACACATATTTTGGGCATGGAGCAGGAGGCCACTTTTTTTTAGCAGGATACCAAAGGGCAATCTGCCTCTGGTTGGAAGGCAGGTCAGTGCTCCCAGATGGTGCCTACACACTTGGCAAAAAATAGGACTGCAAATGGGCTAAACTGCTCTTAACTTTTATACACAAGGATCTGATGGCACATGTAGCATAAAACACTAAAATAAGCAAAGGCTATTTCAGACCCAGACACAGGCATGGGCAAACCGGGTGGCCGCTTGGGGCCTGGACAGAAAGGAGGCCAGAAAATGAAAAAAATGACAACTGCAAAAAAAAAATAAAAAAATTAATATTGCACATAGATGGGGCTGGCGATGTTACCAAATGAAAATGAACTATTTAAAAGACATTGATACCACAGATGTGATAAAGACTTTTGCAACCAAAAAAAAAAAAGGCCGGAGAGTGGTGAAGGGGGGCCTGATACTAAATGTTCACTTGGAGTCTAGGTATGGCACTGGGCTATTTAGTCCTAGGTATAGGTGTGCAGGAGGGGAAAAAAGTTTTCCTGCACCTGTATGCCCTGTACGGGGATACCCATCGACTTCATCCCCGTAACACCCTGATGAGGTCAATTAGTATTATGGCTCCAATCTAACAGACAGAAACACCAGTAGACAGATGAGGAATCTTTGTAGGAGCATTTTAGAGATTTGGAAAAAAGGCCTAGGTTCAGTGGCTCTTGCCTCAAGTCAAACAGAACATCTGTGAGAGTGCTCAGGCCTGGTGCGTCCAAAGAGCAGTCTAAGCGGGTCGAAGCAGGGCATGGGATTAGAGGCAGCACCGCACTTGTCCGAAGATAAGCCGACACAAACTTCTCTATAACCTAGCTTCCCACGTTTCACTTGAATGCAAGAGGGGTAGGATACTGTGCTGTAAAAATGGTAACATAACAGGAGGACAGCTCAGGCTATCAGGCAACTTCTAGACCTCTTCCCAACATCTAAAAGGCGCTCGCTGTCAGTCTCTCTCTTACAAACTTGAATGCAAGCTGGATTCTTTACAAACAAGGAAATCCTTTCTTTGCAGTTACAGAACAGCTTGTGAGGCTGTACCTCCGCGCCCCCCACTCAGCTCAGTCACTTCTGCAGACACCATCTCCAATTTCTTTGCCCTTTCAATACAGGCCCTTTCTTCCAAGACTTCCGTCACGGCTGTCAAGCACTACGAAGAGCGGGAGCCATTTCTGTGATGCACACACCTGTCCCATTAACAACTGAACCGATAGCCACCAACTCCATCTACAGAAAACACCTTGGTTTCCTTCAATGTTCGCTTGCTCTAGTTTCAAACCATTATCTTGTGAAGTGAACAATATGTTCCACTCCTAACCTGTAACATCCTTTCAGCTCCATGCCAGCGATGGTGTGATGCTCCTTCCAAGTGGAAGCGAGATGTTTTTTTTTTGTTACAGCCTGGGAGAGGAAGTGCTCCTAAAATATTGCCCCAGCAAACTCCTATTTCAGTATTTGCAGATACAGGCCAAACTGATGGGAGGGAAGTACTTGTGTTGCATATCTTCCAGTGCTGCCTCTAGTAGCACATAAAACAAATTAGCCACTTAGGCCATTATTAGGCACTTATGGCCTTTTGATGCTTATGATTTATAACAGCAATTTGCACTTATGTTGCACATTTCAGCTGAGCCTAACGCAGTAATGATAAGACTTTGCATTTGTTGTGCTTTCCATCCAAGGATCCCGTTTTCTCAGGAAGGCGGGTACATATTGTTATCCCTTAGCCAGTTCCACTGGAGGAAACTTGACTTTTTACCTTGAAGCTCCAGCTCCTGGAAACCTGTGAGAAAAATCAGTTTTCAAAGCAGAGGATGTTTCCAGTCCTCTCGGTTGCAGAGAAAAGCTTGAATATAGAAACTAGAGAGACAGAAAAATCAATGTGCAAGTAAAAACAGCCCCCAATTCATTAATATTAGCATTATATAATCTTAAAGGTTATAAAGCCAGTCTCCTGATATTTTGGGACCTGGCTCACGATGCCTGCACATCTCAGGATGCCAACACTGCAAATGGGACAACTAAGGTAGAAAAGGTAACCAGTATATATTCAAGGTCACATACTACTAGGTATATTTACATTTTTCCGTACATAGAAAGATTGCTTGAATATCTCTAGAGACCAGCTTAAGGATAGGCTGCCATTTTATTTTGTCAGATTTGTTATCCTGAGTCACAAAATGTCCCCTTGAAGCTCAACACGTATGACCTGAGAGGTGGCACTTGTGTATCGTAACATTTTGGTTGCTCTACTGACTTGACTGGAACAGCAGGCACCAAGTTTGTATAATGCCTACTAGGGCTGCACAAAGCTTTGGTCACCAACTGGATTCGGAGGACATTTGGCTTGATTTGGTGGCCAAATCTCTGAATTCAAATAGAATCAGGAGACCCATTAAAAGGTCTGAATCAAATCCAAAGA
>NW_017728932.1:6171617-6187409 GCF_001723895.1 Crocodylus porosus | reverse complement strand
TAAGTGGCAAAATGAGCTTCAGCGTGCAGAACATGGTGGTGACATGCTTTTGAATTAAAACACTTTGGAGGTGCTTTAGTTCAAAAGTGCATTGCTGCCACTTTCTGCGTGCTGGTGAGCATTTTGCTGCTTATACAACTGAACGCAGTGTGGTGCTGTTTGCCTCAGGTTGCGTGTGGAGCAGACTTGATTAAAGTAGCAGATCTCCAGCGCATCACTGAAAAAATAGTATGTGTATAAATGCCTCGTGTCTTTTGTGACACTTTAATGTGCATTAAAGCACAAGTGTACTTATGGTCTCTGTCCCAAAACCAAGGCAATGGGGGCAGGAGCATATTGCCTCTAGAGCTCCTTGTCCTGACCGATAGGCACTTTAGGCAGCCAAAGCCCTCTTTCCCAGCCTCTTCTAGAAATTAAGCTTAATCGTGGCTAATTACTTCCCAGCCAGGAGTCACTTTCCTGAAAGAACTGACTTTCTCATAGGCTTCATTATCATGGTTTCAGGCCACTTGGGGTTTCCTTCAGGGACCCTATTGAGACTGCAGGTGAGTCCTGCTTATCGGGCTGCACTGTGGACCACCGACTCTTCTCTCCCTCCACAAATAATCAACATCACTTTTGTTAAATCTTTTCACAAGCCACAGCCTCAGAAAATCCCAGCCTTTAACCTCTCCTTTCCATTACCAGCACCAGAAAACCACATATGGCAAGAGGTAAAGGTCTGCATAAACTTGGTATCCTACAGGAGTTGTAAGCAAGTTAGAGGAAAGAAAGGTACAGGCATATTCAGCATCACGTGGGAGATGTTTTTAATAGCGACTTGTAGACAGTTATCCTCACATCTTTCCATCTAAATTTTCTCCCTCGTGTTTTGGCAGCTCACTGCATCTTGCTTTCACGTTGCTGCAGAATGATTGTCCCTGCCAGGGTGGAGGAAAATGCTGCTCGTGTTACAGCAAGGAATTCGGACACCAGGTATCTGCTTTCTGTGGCTGGCTCTGCCATTGGAGACTCACGTGATGCCTCAGTTTCCCACCTGTAAGGTGAAGAGTAAAAGAGGAGGACCCCTCTTTCTCAATTCTTTTAACATCTGCAGCTGAGAAGCACCTTGCAAGCAGTAAAAAGGACCTTATTCAAATGTCCTCATGACCAGCCATCTCTACGGATCAGCCACTTTCCTAATTGTTGCAGGTTCCTATGTGCAACAGTTTGGTATCTTCTGTTGACCTTACAACTGGTGCTCTCCCCGACCGTGGGGGTCTTCAAGAGGAGGTTGCAAGGATATCTGGCTGGGGTATTATGATCCCAGCGCTCGTTCCTGCCCAGGGCAGGGGGTCGGACTTGATGATCTGTTCAAGTCCCTTCCGACTCTAGAAACTATGAAGACCTTCACACAACCCTCCGCTTCAGCAAGAACGCATTCAAATACACTCGCGCAGGTCAAGAAAGCGAGTTGTGGGGAATCAGTCGGCTGGAATACTTCTCCGACGCGAACTGCTTGTAATGCAAAGTCGGTATCCGCGCGCCTGCCCTATTTCTCTGGAATGTTTTGGAAAATTAAACATTCCTTCGACTCAAAAGTTTACCTTCATGCAAATCAAAATGTCAACATCTGGCAGCAGCGCTCACATATTTTCCTTCAGTCTGTCTCCAGCAAGGGGCTGCTTTATTATTTTTTCCCCAGACAGTCATCAGCGTAAGCATTCGAAGCACATCTCTAAGTAATTTTCTTACTAAAGGCAAGTGTAGAAAGCTACGTGTTAAATGCTTTTTCAAAGCCACCAGGAATATCAGTGTTTACTTGCTTTCCGGTCCGTAACAGATGCTGGCATTCAACTTTAAAAGTGCCTCCGGAAAAAAAGAAAGATTGCCATGACAAGGTTAGCAAATGACAATTATTTGTCAGTAAATCTTCTCCCCTCCTTCCCCTCCTCCAGTAAAGTTCCTTTTTTAGGAATGAGTGACATATACATCCTCGCCTGGTAGGATTTATGTGAGCACGTGGAAAAGAATCAGCAGCACTGCATTTTGGTGTGGGGGGAGGTGAGGTGGGGGGGGGAAGTCACTCGGAAATGGTGTCATGTCATTTTCAAGCCTTCTGCAATGGAAGCCTCCGCTGTCAAATACGCTGAGCCGAAACACATCAACAGCTTTTTGACGTGTTTTGAAGTTTAGCTATAAAGGAAAAAAAATCAAATGGAAAAGCTACTTATAGTTTGGCTGTTTTTTATTTGTTTGTTTTAAAAGCAGCAGTTGAAAATGAGAGCCACGCCGTGGAAGAAACTGCTAGTTATTCATAGACAATTGCCATTGTATGGCTCTGGTTAAATGCCTACCCATGCTGACATCCTTTGAGTGACCTGTCAACTCTCATCACCGGTTGCTATTCTAGGGTAACTAGTCTTCAGGCCCAATTCTCTGGCTCAGTTGCATTGGTGTACTGAAACGAAATTTGATTGTCAGCTGGTGAAAATCAGCATCAGCTCCATTGGACACACACACAGGGTCTGGAATTAAATGGGAGGACCCAAGATGAGACTCAAACCTATTACATCTATTATTGGCACAACGTCCTCTTCCTTTGGGCTGATCATAAGAGAGTGAGAGTGTGTTACTGAGAAACACACCTGTGCACATTTTCCTTGTGGCTCATGGATTCTCTCCTACCACTCCTTTGCTTCTGTGCTTATAGCTGCTAAAGTGATTTTTCCCTGGTACAGGGTGATTAGCCACCTCCCCTAGGAACAGTGATCTCCAAGTTGTCCCCCCGCCCCTTTACAGTCCATAAATTTACAGTGCAAAATTGTGGTTCTTTCTGACCGCCATAAAAAGGGCTAGACTGTCACACCGCCCTTTTCTTTCCTATTAATTACTGTACAGCATTTACTTCTAGCCTTCCATCTGGGCCAGGTTCTGGGGGGCCGAGCACTTTGGATTTCTTTTTACTCGAAAATCTTACATGCCTGCCATCCAAGTAAAGCTGCCTCCCCCTCATCCTATTAGCTCAACGATGCAAGTTTACTGCAGTCACGCTCCAGAGACTGTGTTCCTAAACATAAACATCTCCATATCTGAAGTGTGCAAGGAAGAGCAGCTCTTTCTAGAGACATGGCCATAGAACACCATTAAAAAAGATATTATGTCCATCCTCAATTGTTAGCTTATCTGTAAGAGATATGCACTGTTTAACATTACTTCTCCGATTCAAGTGTTAGAAATGGGAGGGTGTGGGGAAAGAAGTTACTCCTTAGTAAAGTTCTCTCTCTTTCCAGTCAATCAGTTTGGTCAGGCAAAGTCAGCACCACGAACATTGGGGTGAGTAGCTGGAAACCGAGAATTCGAGGCCATAGAAGAAGCACAAATGCTGTGGCCCTGTCAGATTCCAACAAATCTGCAAATTCTGGTAAATACCTCATCACAAAGATACAGGAAAGAAAGAAAACAAGAAGAAAAAAAAAGAAACGTGCCTCAAGAGTTAAACTTGGTGTCAACTTTTGCCTTAAGAGTTAAAATTTCCCTTGGTGCATCTGAACAAAAGTCGATGGTCGGGCCAATTCAGGTGAACACTCCACAGAAGACAGCAAGGCCTATATATTAGGCTCCCTAGGGGCAAATTTTCTAAGTGTTAACATGGGGCTTTAGTGGCATGATTCTTATTGACTTTAATGGGAGTCCTGCCGCTAAAACCCTGCGTGATTTTCCAAAAGTGTACCCCTAGTGTGTCTAAACTGCAAGCCGGTGAACTTTGATTTGAGACTTTTGAACAATTACGCCGTGGCTGCCTTGCAGTGAAAACATTACCGCCAAGGAATACAGAAGGGGAAAGCCTATTTCCTCAGGAGAAGCACAGCTGTACGATCTACGGGCTATGCTCGCCCTGTTACAGTGAGGAGAGAATGCTCATTTGTCCATTTTTTAATGATACAGAAAAAGGTCCTCTTTGTAGATGAGACAATTGATACAGGACACTGCTCTTAGAAGAGGCTGCGAGACATCAGTGCAGCCTAAAGCTTCTAGGCTAGCCTCCTAATTGATTTCCTTTTTCAGACATGAAAATGATCTAAATACCTATTGACTTGATTTGTTCAATATCTATATAATTATCTCACCTGTCTGAAATAGAGAAGTTGCCTAGGGAACACCAAACACCCTGATACTTGTCCTGCACCTGGTCCACAATGCTCTTTCAGGACAAGCTACAAGCATCTCTGGTTTCAACTGGACTTCCTTGGAGGCTTGGGGCAAAAGCATGTGTAGGTTGCATGCATGACCCAAAATGCATTTGATTTTGTGACTTAAAACCATGCATTTACATGGAAAAAGAATATGCTGGAGGGCAGGGGTAGGATTCAGAGAGACTTAGACAAATTGTAGGATTGGACCAAAAGAAATCTCATGAAGTTCAGCAAGGACAAGTGCAAAGTCCTGCACAGTACGGACCAGTCCCATGCACTAGTACAGGCTGCGGACCACCTGGGTAAGCAGCAGCTCTGCAAAAATGACCTGGGGGTTACGGTGGACAATAAGCTGAATGAGTCAACAGCGTGCCCTTTTTTCGAAGAGGGCTAATGACATACTGAGCTTCCTCAGTAAGATCAAGGGAAGCGTTTCTTCCCTTCTATTTGGCACTGGTGAGGCCACACCTGGAATACTGCAGTCAGTTTTAGGCCCCCCACTACCAGAAGTGTGTGGACCAATTGGAGAGAGTCCAGCAGAGGGCAGCAAAAATGGTTAGGGGGCTGGGGGACATGATTTCTCAGGAGCGACTGAGGGAGCTGGGCTTATTTAGTTTGGAGAAGAGAGGACAGAGAGGATTTACTAGCAGCCTTCAACTACCTGAAGGGCAGTTCCAAAGAGCATGGAGCTGGACTGCTCTCAGTGGTGGCAAGCGAGAAAACAAGGACCAGTGGTCTCAGGTTGCAGCAAGGGAAGTTTAGGAAAACGTCTTTCATACGGAGGGTGGTGAAGCACTGGAAGAGGTTATCCAGAGAGGTGATGGACTCTCCATCCTTGGAGGTTTTTACGATCCAGCTGGACAAAAGCTTGGCTGGGATGATCTAGCTTGGGGTGGTCCTGCTTTGAGCAGGGGGTTGGACTAGATGTGACCTCCTGAGGTCCCTTCCAACCCTCATTTACTATGATTCTACACCTGCATTTTTGGGATGCCAACCAGCATTGGTTTCTTTTAGTGTTGCTATGAATCATTATTTGCATTTCATCGACTCCCAGGCACTCCTGTCAAGATCAGGTGTCCTATTGTGCAAGGCACTGTACAAAACACATATTAAGAGATGGCCCCTGCCCTAAAGACCTCGTAATGTAATGCCTCAGTGCTGAAGTTATGCATGGAAGGAACTTTACATGCACGAGCAGTCTTTGCTGCATATATGTACTGTTGCGGGCGTGAGCATTGATAAACTGAATGTAAAACGGAGAGGCAGAAAGTGTATGAAGTAAAACCAGTATTGTGACCTTTGAATGTTTATTCAACCCACATTTATCCTTCTATTCTCTTGGGGGGGGAGGGGGGAGTGCTGCTATCCCTGTTTTACCGAAGAGGAACGGAAGAAAGCAGACGGATGGAGCGATTTGCCCCATCCCACAGGAAGCCTGTAGTAGCACATGGCTTTTAACTCAATTTCACCTGAGTCCAGCCACTGACTAATTACTGGAGAGCTGGTTTGCTCTGGTCAAACTGAAATGTTAGAAAAAAAATCTTTATTTTTGAGCCATGATTTTCGTCGGGGTAAAATGGCTCGTCTCAATTTCCCTTTAGCTATTTGAACCACTACGATGCACTTAGGCCATGCACGCAAGTCTCTTCCCTAGCTTCCTTCATATTCTGTGGAAGCCGAGGTATTGGGGGAAGGAAATGGCACGACTCCAGGAACTGGGGCTCCAAGATGAAAAGACACTATAGCTGGCATCAGTGCAAACAAAGGGCAAAGGCAAGCAGTAAATTAACAGAGATAAGCAATGGATTCCAAAACGTACCCCTGTTTTAACGCAGGCCTGGTATACCTGCCCTCACTATTAATTCCCTTTCTCCAACAGGGGAACAACCCCACTCTCCCACTGCAGTGCTCCTTAAGACACTGGATGAGTCTCTCTGAGTTATGAATAATATTGTGTTCGAAGTTCAAGATCTAGTCTGGTCTGTTGGACTTGCAGGCACGTTTAGAATTAGTTATTGTAACAGCCATAGAAGGTCAGCTGATAAAAGGGGCCCGAGAAGCAGCCAAAAAAAATTAGGATCCTCACTACTGGTGAACTGTATCAATGAGCACAAAGAATGCTGCCCAGTGCACCTTGCGTTAACCACAGGCACTGGCTGGAGTGCTAGCCATCTCGCCAGAAAGTGGTTGAAAACATTATAGATTCAGATGGATGATGATGAGAAGGAGAAGCAAACTGAGTCACAAGAGGAGGCAGTGTGGATTGGCACAGACTTTGCATGCCAATGCCAGATTCCCTTGTAAGTGTATTGCCATTCATGGGGAGAGAAAAAAAAAAAAAAGAAGAAAAAACACAACAAATGCTCATCTAGGACAGAATCATCTCTGTATGTGTGAAGTGAAGTTTGCAGTTGTACTGGGCTAATGGGATTCAAATACAACTTGTTGTACAGGCACCCAAAATAGAAAACCTTGCAGTCATGAATTCTTAAAATAGTCCAGCTAAGATACCATGGCAGCCTCATTCAGAGGGAAAAAAAGTGAAAAAGGAAAAAGCAGGAGGGAGGGGACTGAAGGAGAAGAGAAAAGGGGAAAAAAAGAAAGAAACGTGAGATATGCGGTGCAGAGATTCCATCCCAGAATAAAACCTCTTGCAAAAAAAAAAAAAAAAAAAAGATTTATTTTACCTTATAGAACCAATTGCATTCTTGATCTGGCATTAAATGAGCTTCTCTGCTAAGAGTCATGTTGGGACACACACGATAATACATTTGAGTTTAAACTTTGCTTCATCGCGGGTTGGATCTGTATATGACTCCTGACCTTCTGCACACATGAATTGTCATCTGCTCTAGAGCACGATAACCTATTCTTAGACACTCCAGACCTACCCAACATGGCAAGAGTTTGACCTGTTTTGATCCCCAGATGATTTTGATCAGTTGCTATCTAGGTTCATTCGGTGGGAAACTGTGTAAAGCTGTAATCCTACTTTGATTTATAGTGCTTGAGATAAATTTATATTCCAGATGTGTCCGAGTACTGCCCCAGTTCAGCAATACACTTAACTATGTGCTTAATATCAAGACATATGCATATGCTTATATTTTTTAGACCTCCCTGGGTGCATCCACATGCACACTTTACTGTGGAGTTGACTAATTAGCACTGCAGAAAAGCATCACCATCTACAGGTGCACCCATATTAGGGCGTAGTGAATTAACTCCACTGTCTCGGAGAGTACTATCCTACAAATACTAACCTATGGTAGCAGCATAAATTACTCCACAATGCATGTGTAGATGGTGACCACAGCTGGCTGGGGCACTAGGGTGCTACAGTGCAGGGACTGCCTGCTGGTGGCTAGCCCCACACTATAGCAACCTTGTGCCCAGGGGCGACGTGTAGGGGATGCACGCAGGTGCATGCGCACCCTCTGAGCGTGGCGGTGCATCCCCTACAAAATGGTGCACCGACGCTGTTGGTGGCGGCATCTGCTGGCGGTGGCCACTCGCCACCCTGCTGCCAGTCTGTGATCCCTGCTGGCCGCCACCGACGCTGCTGGTGGTGGCTGTGGGTGATCACTGACCCTTGGTCAGTGCTTGCCCACTCCCGGCAGACAAAGCCGGCAGCATCTGTGGGAGCTCTTGCTTACTACCGCCTGCCCGGCTGCCAGGGGCACACGTTGTTCATGTTTGCACCCCAGCCAGCCTCTCCACCAAACATCCCGAGCCAGAGGCTGGCCTGCTGGACCCGACCCTCTGGGTCCCCTACCAGCGCGGGCCTGTTCCACCCCAGAGTTTATTTCTTCGCCATAATTGCATGTGTAGATGCACCCACTGAGACTTAAGCGTGCCCTGAAAAGGCAAAGGAACAAGTTACTTGGAGGTCAGTGATGGTAGATATTTATGGCCTGTAGCTACCCAATGTATACACACTTGCCCTGGGGTAAGTGAAAAAGTAATCTGCAGTAGCTTGCCCTTTGTGAGATCATACGTGTTGCAGCAGTGGTCCACCCCAACCTGGGAACATGTCAGTGAGTCTCCCCCAGGCTTGTTTCCAGTAACTACTCTCCAGCACTGGAAACCAAAGCCTCAGAGGCACACTTGAGTGACCTCAGGAGCAAGATGCTGAGGTTGGAGCATGTTCAAGCGAGGATGGGCAGGACTGTTAATTAGGACACACTGGTGCCATGGGGACAACAAAACTCTAGATGCTTGCGTCACAAGTTAAAATAAACTTAAAAGGGGATTTAAGCCTACTCTTAAAATTTTGAGCACAAGATGCTGCTGAATAGGAACTAGAATTAAGCATACACCCCAGTCGTTGGCTGAATCTGAGCTTTCTTTTTTTCGTCTGGGAGCACAACACAGTAAAGGAAAATCTCTTCTCAAAATAAGTCCCCTAACAACCTGGCATGAAGTTAGTGCTATCTGAGGAGGTGGCGACCCGTCCACCAAACAGCAAATGCTGGTTCCTAGTTAGGGAATTAGCAGTCAGGATTGTGGAACCAACAGCTAAAAAAGCAGCAGGGCCATTTTTGTCGCTTAACACATGTACTTGAAAGATGAATCTCAGCCTCCGCAGATGTAAAACTGGATGTCATTCCAGGTTGAGGTGCCTTTTCTGGAGTGTAGGTCTGGTTTTCCTTAGCAGTGCTTTGTCTTATAAACTGTACAATGTCTCAGGTGATTAATACACGAGAACTCCTAATGAGCTCGCCCTTGTAATAACAGTTTTACCACAGCCATAAAATTCACATTCAAGAATTTTTTAGGCAGTATAATAAAATATTAGGCTTCTCATTTCCTGAATACTCCAAGTGGGAAACATATCTGCATACTATATCAGCACAGGCCCACTGACATAGACTGTTATTCTTTGCTTATGGATGATCTTTAAAGTGGAGAAATTATAGTGCAAGCACAAGTCGTTCTAACACTCGGCACATCTTAATGCCAGAGTAGCCGATTTAGTCTGGTTGGGAGGAGTGTTACCGAACTTGCTCGTTCCAAACCGTGTGCTAGCCTGGATGCGGGAACGCCTGTTTGCATTGCCAAGACAATTAGGTGTTTGTAGTCCAACAATGGAGAGGACAACTGGTCTTGCCATTTGAGGATGTGGAGCTGGCTTGGGACACTTGGGGGTGCTGGACAGGACAGGGTTGATAAAGGTTCCTTGCTAGGAAGAGATCAAACACAAAGTGGGTTAGTTGAGGTCTCACTCCAGCAAAGCCAGCTGATGGGTGGCCTTTGCAGCTGGAAGCCTGCAAAGCTCGTTGTATTGCTCACAGTGCAAATGAACCTCTGGCTCCATCAAGCCTGCCACACTGTCCAAAATCCAACTGCATTGCTTGGAACGACACATTGAATACTGCTGCCTCAGTCATTTGAGACCAAATCTGTCAGCTAATTACCTTGTATGAGCTTTGCACTAAGCATTTCCTTATGGCCACTTGAACCTCCTTTCGGTATAGCCTGTAAGCTCCCAGGTTTAGCATTTGGGTTCTGTACAGTAACACTTCTGTTCAGGCACTTTGGAGGACCTGTAATCTCGGGACACGCATTCATTCACTTCAGCCCTTACAGCTTCAGTAAATTTTCCGATTCCCTCTCCCTCCGTGCCGTATACCTCAGTAGGCTCAAGCAATCTCACTGAATCTGTTCTTATTGATTTAGGAAAAGGCTTTGATTCTGCAAACCACAAGCTGTTACTCATGAAACTATGACAACTTGGTATTAGCTGCAAATCAATGAACTTTTTAAATGCAGTCTAAGCAACAAAACTCACTTACTGCTAAACCCTGATAAGCCCAGAGCTGGAACAAGTCAAACCTTTATCTTAACTGCCATGTGATCTTTTCCAGTTTGATAGTCCCATTTACTGTATTGATAAGGATTATAACCCATCCTCTGTGAGATTTTACCGTATCTGGGAAGCACTTGTATTACAGACAATATTGAAAAGGAGGCTTTTTGCTTGCTCTCCATGCAGAATATTTCCAACTATGCTATTCTTTCTTCATGTTTCTCCAGCCCGCCCTCTCTCTAGCCTCAGCTGTTCTGACAGACCAAATAGAAAGTGTGAGCATGTCAGAGGAGGTTATATAAATGTGACAACGCTTAGGCTGTGACAAGACTTGCTTTGCCATCCATTATGCCAGTGGAGACAGAGTTCCTGGTCTTAGAAACTATGGGAAAGTGGACAGAGTTTTCTTTAGGAACGTTTTCACCTGGTTGAAGCAAGCCCATCCATGTATAAACAGGTATGGTTATCAATCATTATAGTATCTAGGCATGGGGAGAAATGCAGGCTAAAATTGGACATTTCTAAAAGGTCCTGATAACATCCTCCCATAGGAAAAATCTGACCAGTGGCTTGGCAACACAAGGAAATTCTTCTAAATCCATCTACTGGCAATATGACTGCGCTCTCAGATGAAAACATAATCCACACTCTCCATGAGTGTCTGATTTACTGAAGGTGGTGGTGATCCATCATGTCCACTGGCTTCTAATGAAGTTATCTTATCACTGTAGTTGACATCTGGTCTCAAAGACCTATGGTTCCCAGTTCCAGATCTGGTCTGGCTGCATGATTTGGTCAGCAGAAATTAGACCAGCTTAGATAAGTAGATCTAAGGGAATCCCAGGCGATTTCCAGGCAAGACAAACCTATTCATGACCCTGGGATGATACACTGCCTCCCCATTGGTGCCAGTGGGGCTGGATGGAGAGCAGAAACATATTTCCCTGAGAAATCTCTTAACTTGAGGGCTTGATAATGTTGAGATAAGCAAATTATTGGCTAGCTCTTACGCCTAGGAATCCTCATCATGAGATAGACCTACAATATGTTAATATTTGCCTGGACTCAGAAAAGGCATCTTTTTTTTTAAAACAAAAAGTGAATTATTGTAAATAAAATGACATGGGCATGTTCCCTGAGCTTCCACGATACCCCACTGACTACTCCCACTTCCTCATTTGGGCTCAGAGATCCATCTGCAGCCAGGCAATTGTAGGATAGGGACCTAGGACAAACAGCAAACAAAATTTTCCAAGCAGAAATCAAGATGCAAAAGAAAGAACAGCCCCAAGTCATTTTGTAGTTTAAGAGCATTTCACATACTTCTTCCACCGTAATGTAAAGGCCAGATATAACTTTTTGACTCATGGGGGCCAAGACACATAATAAAAGCTGCTTTAAAACAAATCTGTTTAACTGAAAGCAGAACAATCGGTCTTTCAAAGAACACATTATACACTTCGACTGGAATTTGAAAAAAGGAGCCTCGGGGGTAGGTGCCCAACTGGACTGGAAGCTGGAGCCTGACTCCTGAAAAACCTTTCAAGAACTGCAAATTTCAGCTATTAGAAATAATTCTGCAAGGCTAACTCTTAAGTGACACTAAGCGCATCTTTGATGCAAAGGCATTGCTTATAATATTCTCCAACATAACTCACTCACGCACGTTTGGCAGCACTTCCTACCGGTGATAACTAGCTTGTCTGGGATAATAGATGAGATCCCATATATCACTTTCACTGTGGCCACTAGCCTGCACGGCAGTAATTTAGCCTAAGTGGAGCGAGTTGTCTTCTACTTTCATGATTCCCTCCATGGGTCTGGAGGACACATTTTCCCACAATTCACTATGAATCAGAGCATCTCTGCTCAGTACAGCACTAACAAACCCTTGGATATGCCCTCAGAAATCTTTGTGGCATGCATGAGCAGCACACAAAGACACTAATTCAGATGCATCTTTGCAATATGTCTGCTTACTTGTGGCCTATAACAACCTAGTACTAGTTCCCGTATGTCAATTCCACCGTGAAAACTAACTCCATACAATGGTGAGGCTGATTAAAGGAGGGATATTATCATTGTATCCAAGATCCTATTCAATAAACAGCTGACGAGGAGGATGACGTGTCATATTCAAGAAGAGAAGGAAATCTATAGAAGAAGGGATACAGATGTTTCATAGATTTCATGGACATTCAGGCTGGAAGGGGCCCTGGAGGATCATCGAGTCCAGCCCCCTGCCCTAGAGGCAGGAAGTCAGCAGGGATCATGTTGAAAGAATGGACAAGGGGAGCAGAAAACTTATATACAGAACGTACTGAACAACATGCTAAGAAACAGTAGCAGGCCCCTTCCCACCCTATTTTTCTATACTTGAAGACATCTGGTTAGATTAATTATTATTTTTGTATTATAGTAAGAACGTTTAAAAATTGGATTTCAAACTTCCAAGGGAACTTAGAGAGGACTGCTTCCTTTTTAAGGAGGACCCTATTTTATAGAAGGCAACAGAGAGTAAAGATTCACAAGAAAGGTTAGCAGATCTGGCTCTAAGTGTCCTTATAGGAACTACTGGGTGTTCAGTGCTTATGCAACAAATGAAAACACTCCCCCCCCCCCCCACGCCCAGGGGACCAAGTATATAGAACCAGGTAATTAATCCAAGAGGAATTTGTCACGGTCCAGAATTAGATACAGTTATCCCATTAAAATGCTTCGGCCACAAGAGCATCTTCTGTTTCGGAAAGAGCAAGGGAAGCAGAAGTGCCGCAACAGAAACACTGGATTTTGGAGCCGGAGAGGCCATCTCTAGGACCGAAAGGGTTAATTCCATCTGTATAGCCCCCTTGGTGCATCTCCTGAGAGGTCTAATCAGCGAGTTAAATATGATGTTTTTGAGCTGGTAGCTTTTATGCTTATTGGCATATTTGAGAAACAGCTGCTATTAAAAGGGAGATGAATTCATTCCGTGCATTTTTTCTGGCAAACATGTACATGTGTGTAATCTTAAAAAAAAAAAAAAAATTAAACGGTACACTTTGTTGAATCATCTGCGTAGCATTCTAATATTCAGTGCAAGCCACTGCTGCTCTTTCTGCCACATCTTTGGTGAGGCTGGAGAGGTGCAGAATGGCAATTCTCATTCTGTTTTTCTATAGTGAACCAGCTCTTACTAAAACACTGTTCCACACTGTATAATTTCTGTGTCTTTTATTAATGCAGACAGTATAGTCTCCATAAAGAAGAAAAATTACCAGTGGAAGATAAAACTAAAATACTAGTTGCATTACAATCACATTCTAGTGCTGTAATAAATTGCATGAGGCCAATAAAGCAAAACTAACTGAAGAGATTTGACACAAACCAAAAATGAAATGAGAGTCATTATGCAGTCTGCTACAGGGACCTGCCTTGATATAGTTAAAGCAATAAACTACCTGGGAGTAATCTTTACTTATTTTAAATTGCATATTCCAATTGCAAAGCTGTTTCTGGCATTTCTGCCACACTTACTTTACTCAGCAAAAGAATTACATGTCTGGATCAGTCATATCCTATTAAACGTACATCATATCTGCAGCTCTCATAAGTCACTCGAGTCATAATATTGTTTATTCTAACATTAGTCACTATTTTCTGTCATTAATTAGCTATTCTCCAGAAGAGTGGAAACTAGATTGAGTCAACGTTCCAGTTACTGTGCACATCCATGATGGCACATGGTCTAGATTAAGTGGCTCTCTCTGCAAAGAAATCACCATCATCATCAGTCCACAGGTCAATTATCACAAATGTATTTACGCTGTTACCCCCCAGGTATCTTCCATATTAAAGGTTATCATTATATCGCACCCTGCCATTACTCCCTTCCATGGTCCAGCTGACCTGCACATGTGTCGAAAGGAACATAAGGAATGCCTTTGAATAGTCAAGGTTAAGCCCTCCCCATCATAATTTACTTGAACCTTCCCAACCCCCAACAGATTTGCATATAAATAGATTGAATGGCAGCATATTGTGTCTTTTTCAGGCAGCCAGGGCTGCCACTAATTAATTGCCTGTTAGTCTCCCTTTTCGTGTAAAGGTAACCGCCCTTACATTTCTATTAGAAAGAGCTAATTCCATTGTGTTTCAATCAAATGTCACATATTGACTATGCTATTCTCTCTCCCTGTTATCTTACTGACCTTGCCTTGCCTATGACATTCTGGAAGATAGCATGGAGCTCCACATTTCGCAGTACATCACGTCAGGCCACTGGCTTGTTTGGGGGGCTTTTCATGAGCTTTTGCTCTCTGTAAGGTTGCAAGAAGGACATGGCCAGTTTAGGGAAGCAGAGGGGTCTTGAGATGGTGACCTTTGATTATTTGGGACACTTGGATTTTGCCCTTGTATAGTTGGAGCACTACTCTATCCCAAAGCTATATGTAGCTTATATTTGCACAGCAAGAGAACTAAGCTGTACATCAGTAAGAGACACGTTTTTTTGGTTAGACAGACCTACACAAGGGGTTGTCCTGGTATAATTACTTCAGTAAAAAAAGATCCATAATTGCATTGGTCCAAAATAAATAAATAAATAAATAAAAATAAAAAAATAAAAAAAAAAATCAAACACATAGGGACCAAGCCTAAGTCTCTTGTCAGACATTTGCTTTTAAAGGGTTCAGCAAGCCTCCTGCATTGTTACTTTGTATCATTATTTAAACCCATGTAAGCCAAGTGCAAAATTGGTGTAAAAAATTTTTAAAAAATGCTTTGGTAGGGTTCTACATGCACTTTGTACATGTGGAAATGATGAGGGATGACACAAAGGACCAAGTGAACAAGAGGAGCAAACAGGGCAGTTTGTTGGGAGCAAAAAGAGGAAGGGAAAGCAGCACCAGGCACCAGATCCTGCTCCGAAGGTAAGGAGCCAGGGCTGCCCGTGTGTTCAGCGTGCGGAGCGCTGGTTTGGTGGGCTGCGTGCCCGGAGTGGTTGGGAGTGCTCTAGCTAGGCGATTGCTGCCTGTGTCTGACAAAAACCCTAACCACGGGGTGGAGCCAATCCAGACCCAAAAGGGTACAAGAGGTGACTCTCAGAGCCACCAGTGAGGAAACATGGGCAGCAAACAGGGCAGCCTGCAAGCAGTTCACAGGTCAGTTTGTTGCCCTTCTCGTTGAACAGGAGCCTTTGAGGTAAACTCTTTCTTTAATTAAGAGCACCTAACACACCTATATTTAGTGTAAGTAGCCAATGCTCAGCAGTTAGACCAGAGTCAGCAACAAAGGAGGAAGAGGACATGGAGTGCCATGGAGGTGGAAGCTTGTGACCTGTGGCACCAAGCAGAAGTCTTTAACACCACCAGCAGTGGTTTGTCTAGAGAACAGATGTGGGGCCCTAGCAACGGAGGAGGAGAAGGAGCAGCAGCATGTTGCATCAGTGGAAAATCTCTGGCAAGGCATCCCTGAGGTTGAGGGGATTGAAACCACGGCCCCTAAGACGAAGTGATGGGTGGTAGTGGCAGGAGATGCCCTTCTGCATGGGGCAGAGCCATCCATCTGCCAGCCCGACCTGTTGTCTCAGGAAGTCTGCTGCTGTTCCGGTGCCTGGATCCAAGATGTCACAGAAGGATTACTGAGACTCGTTGGCTCACTGACCACTTTACCCTGCTGCTCATCCATGTGGGACCCTATGATACTGCCAGGGGGGGACCGTGACCAGATCAAAAGCAACTACAGGGTTCTGGCTGCAAGGTTGAAGGGGACGGGTGCTTAGGTAATCTTTTCCTCTATCCTTCCAGTCAAGAGGAAGGGAGCGGACCT